>NW_027270984.1:505000-692500 GCF_040938485.1 Diadema antillarum
AAAGTTTCTTTAAAAATAATCTGTATCGCTGTCTTGATGCAACTATTTGGTAGAATTGTGTGACAGATGTTTAGCCGTGTAAATTGTAGGTGGTCTCGCAGAATTTAGTCCCGTCAAGAGACATGAAAGATTTCACAAATCCTGCCCCTGTTTGCATTGATTCAGACGATCGAGTCCATGTATAGGTATTGGTAGCGGAAGATTAATTGAACATACTGACAAACCTGTCTTAGCGGCCACCTGTCTATGGTGGCCACCGAGTGCCGTAAACGGCCCCTAAAACATTACCCCGAAAGGAAAGCCAATTAAAGACCCAGTCTATAACGGTCACGTATATCTTCTCCCTTTGGTGGCCGCTATAGACAGGTTTGACTGCATATTATAATGCAATGAAATAGTAACTCACTAGTTTAGACACATCAATCACTTTACGTCACCACAGCTACCTGTGAATGTTGTCTTCAAATGTATGTCTTTAACCTGTTGAGGACGAGTCCCGAGTATACTCGGGCAGGTGTCTATGGGAAATGCGTGTGTAGCAAAATCACTTCGTCCTCAACGGGTTAAGAACAACCAGCAACTAATACGGTGCAAGATATCAATAACAAGATATCAATAACATTCTAGCGTAGTGATACAAGAGGGGTCAAGGTGTATGATAGGTAATTTCATCGCAACACCCATCAGTGAAGGCGGGCTTTTGATGAAGAATTTTAACTTTCGCGAGTTGGATGTGCAGTTATTAATCTTTTTTTTTTTCACTGCCTTTTGCCAAGTTTGATAATTTTCCCGTTCAGTGACTCATAGCAAGTAATATTATGCATGTCATTATCAATCGCCATTCGAGCGCGGTGTTTATTTGTAAATGCAGTAATGCCCACGTTTGAAAAGACTCAATCACAGATAAAATATCTATTTTGTTGTGTGTGTGTGTTATTGTGTGTGTGGGTTTTTTGTGGTGTTTTTTTTTTGAAGGTGGGGGGGGGGGGGGGGCACAACTACCTTTACCGAACCAATAGTTGTTGGTTTATAGTCTCTGCTCAAAAGAAACAAAGTCCGTCACACTCTGTGGATTCGTCGTTAATACATTTCGTTCCAGTCAGCTTACCATGAAACAGAAGCAATCAGAATGGATCCCTGCAAAAAAAAAGGAAAAAAAAAATATGAATAGGTATCCAAGTGGAAACCATGCAAAAAAGATGCACTCCAAACAAAATTGGTATATTACTACCCATCGCTCTTACGCTTTGTATCCAGTTTCCTCTTCTATAATCTTTGCCATTTTACACAACAACAATGTCCTTTTTCCCTCATACACATTCACACTCACACTCACACATACACACACACGAACAGACACACACACACACACACACACACACACACTCACACACTAAACAAAGACTCTCAAAATCTGCTTGACGTGGATTTGTTGAGGTTCCTTTTTTAATGTAATATCTAGAATAACCAAGCTGCTGAAAGTTCCATTGTTCTTTCGTTTTCAGAGGTTTCTATCCTCATTTATTATACATTGTGTTGATAAGCAACACAATTCTCTGATACAAAGAGGCAATTTACCGTGAATACACACAGGAAGAATATAAGATTATATTGAATAGAAAATATATTATATATATTGATAGAAAATATTGCTCAAATTTGGGATCATCTCAATGCATCTGGTTTATGCTCCCGTTATATAATCACTGCATCCGTATTTGTATCAACATTTAGAACTCACTATGAAGTTGATTATAGATAATGTGCACGTATATACTTGTGTACCTATATGCCATATTTTCACTCAGTTCTTATTCTTTGGGTTCTTGTTTTTTGTTTTTTTTTGTTTTTCACCTTTTCTCTTTATTCTCTTATTTCTTTTTCCCTTTGTACTTTAATATTTTAGCTTTCATATCGTTTCGTCATTATTACTTTGTGTCCTATCTCCATTGATTGCATAGCAAATTTACACCGGTATTTTTTCATGGAACCTGCGCTTACAAGCTTTGCTTTTGCGGTTCCATCATATTTCACAAGTTATAGAAAATTAGTCTTATGTACATTATGAATGCTGACGCACTTTCTGTTCATGTCCCGACGTATGACATGTTTTGTATCTTGCTTGGTTTGTATTTTTTTTTGGATGTATTTTGATGTCAAGTGAAATATGAAAATAAACGTGCTGGAACTGTTCACTGTGTCTCGAGTGCAAGACCAGTGCAGTTTCAGTTATTCAATTCAAATTCAAATTCAATTTGAAGAACTTATTATGGATTTTATTTAGGGGTTATTGTTTTAGGTGACCACAGCAGTGCATATAAAGATAACTGGATTTGCTCTATTTCATTTTGCATGGAAAACACCATCATGCATTTTGGCCTTTATTGTGTTTATAGGAGTTATGCTATGAAGTCAACATAGAAATGGAATCCAATTGGCGACCGAGACAGCGAACGTGCCTCCGACAACATTTCCGGTCGCTTCGCGTTCAGTTTGAGATATCAATTCGCGAGAGATGCCACGCATTCCAAGGTCAGAAATTTACAGTTGTTGTTTTCCCATTTTTTTTCATCCGCGTGCAACAGTTTCCACTTGAAACTTCCTAAAAGGTGATTTACCGCGCCTCTCTCTTTTTTTTTTTTTTTTGTACAATCTAAAAGGAGGTATCTTCTCCAAATATTGATGAGAGACAAAATATCCGCGGTAAAAATGTCTAGAATTTTCATGTAAACACGCATGTGGAACCTTTCACGACGCCCGGGTCACACGTCTTGAGTCATTTTCCATAGTTTGTAACTCCTGAAAAAGCACAAGAAATAGCTCGGCATTGTGTATGCGGCGTGAGTGGTGTGAACATCTCCATGGTAACCACATCGCTGGTCCAACTGATACCTCTCCATTGTCTCGTCCTTTTTTGCGACTGTATCTACTACAATGGGCATATTTGAGAAGTGTGAGATATACGAGTTTGTTAGATATGCGATATGAGAGTATCTAATGAATGGTATGAAATTATGCTGTACATGTCATTGGGTCCGTGTGTATGGGTAAGTTCCCGCGGACAGCTTATCGGGTGACTTCACTTGGCATGCTTGGTTTAAGTCTTCTCATCATGCGTTCTTGTCTTCCCGAACAAACGTGCTGGTAAATCTACGTCGTTCGTTCTAAACAATTAGTTGTTCATCCTATGACATCATACCCTCACCATCATCTCCATCATTACCTCCATCATTAAAGGGAACGTAAGCCCAAAGAGCAATGTGGATCGAGTAAAAACAGTAACATTAGTAGAACACATCAGTGAAAGTTTGAGGAAAATCGGACAATCGATGCAAAAGTTATGAATTTCTAAAGTTTTGGTGCTGGAACCGCACTAAAATTCACTTTTCTAGCAAAATGAAAGAGTAATTGACTAGCCGCTCTTAGAAAGCAGGGGGAATAAGTGCTACCCCTAACATATGTCAGTATCAAGTTGATGGAATATGTAATTTTCATGAAAAATGAGTTTTTATTGAATTCCCTTTATATTTTCTTTATATTGTAGTCCACTCATACGTCATAACCTCTAGTAGTCTCCTTACCCAGCAGTTCCCACACCAAAACTTTAAAAATTCATAACTTTTGCATCGATTGCCCAATTTTCCTCAAACTTTCACTGATGTGTTCTACTAATATTACTGCTTTCACTCAATCCACATTGCTCTTTGGGTTTACGTTCCCTTTAATCGTAACTCATAATAGTTCATGATACTTATCGTTGCTCTACTCATAAGGATGGTTATAATGCTGATAACAACATTAGCAATGAGAGTAATTTAACAATGATGATTTGATGATAATAATAATAATAATAATAATGATAATAATTAAACAATAACAAAATGATGATGATAATAATACATAATGTATAATAATAATAACAATGATGATGATAATGATAATGATAATATTAGTAATAATAGTAATAATAATGCAAGCATTAACAATATTAATAAAAATTATTATCAGTATCATCATTGCCATTACTTCCCCCTATAGTTAGTTTTGTCAAATCTTTCACAATTTCTGTTCCTCTTTCGCAATTCTTTTTCCTGTCTTTTTGTTGAGAAATGCATTCTCCGTCATAACATTTTGCAATTTTTCTTCTTTTCCACCCCCACCTCCTCTTTATTCATTTTGTTGTACACTGTATATGCCATCAGGTTCTTAGCCATCTTTTTTCCCCCCAAGACCAGACTTGTGTTGTTTCTCATTCCGACGCTTCCTAATTCTCGAGTACTCATCTTACGAATAATGCGATATCTGGTAGCATGCAGCAACGGGACAATGTCAACGACTTTTAGTTTACTAATCACGCCTTTCTGTCGAGTTCCTAGGCCATGACTAAAAAGCTCAACACGCCACGAGAAAAGATGAGTGGCGCGGAGGTCTCTATCGCATATAGATAAACAGTGCCCGGTTCATCGAAACAACATGAAGTCATCACGCCTCAAAATGTCAGTCATGTTGCTTGTTCCACACTCGGCGGAGAACGGAGTACGGAGAGGTTTAGAAAATAAAATTCTCTCGCCTTGCACCGCCCCCTCGATCGTCCACAACAATGCTGTCTTGATTATAAAGTTAAAGAAACAGTATGCGACTGTGCAAATAGCTCCCAACGACCAAGCACAAGGCAACAATAGGTCAAGAAGAAAGGCCCTTTTTTCACTTCGCCGTATCCCTCGATTTCAAACCCACATGCCACACACGTTCGTTTTCTCCCGACTTCCGACTGTGTTTGTCTGTCTGTCTGTCTGTCTGTGTCATTGTATGTCCGTCTATGTCTTTGTCTGTGTGTGTGTCATGTATTTCTGTTTGTACAACTATCTAATCTATTTGTTTCTCTCTCCATCCATCTCTCATTTTCTCTTCACCACCCCTTTTTTTTTTGTCTGTCTCCCTCACGAACATGTAAGTGAAACATGGCATCCTGGCTGTATTAGTTAGCTTCTATTGTCACCCCGAACCCTTGCTGAGTATGAATGATGAGCTCACAGACAGAGCCATGTTACGCGCTCGTTTGGCGTGTTCGCCCAACCCTCTCGACATCGAACCCAGTCTTCACGAGAAGACCCCTTTCAGTAATGATCATGGCAATGACAAGAATTCAGATTTGTAAGCAGGGCATGCTGTAGTTGTACTTACAGTGGTAGAAGTAGCAGCGAAATTAGCAGTAGTAGTAATAGTCGTAGTAGAAGTATGTAATAGTAGAAGTGGCTGTACTACTATTACTAGATTTCGTTAGAGTAGTGAGTAGTAGTATAGTGGTACTACTACTAAACTAATACTATACTGCTTGTACATGTGGTAGTTAGTAGAAGTACTGGGATAGTAGCAGTACTGTAGCAGCATGTGTTGTCTTCTGTATAGTAGTAGACAAATATAGAGGTAGCAGTATCACATGGATAAAACCATGTGGAACAGTACTGATGATAACAATAACAATAATATTTTAGCACTTGTATATTAAATGGTAGTGGTATTGAAAAAAAGGTAATTGAAATACAAAAGTGTAGTAGTAATAGTGAAGTAGGAACTAGCAAAGGTATACTGATAATCATCATCATAGAATTGGTAATGTAAGTTATAGTGATGATAGTGTGGTAGAATGTGTACACGGTAGCAGTAGCAGGTTCAATTGATATGGTTGAATTGATGGTTGAAGCAAGGAGGTACTATATACACCTCCTTGGTTGAACCATGGGGCTAGTAGATTCGTGGTTGAAGTAAATATCATAGACAGCAGAGTGGTAATTTGACAGGTTGTAGTACACGTAAAAATGTTAACAAACAATTTTGATGGTACAGTTGTGGTAATCATATACAGTGACAGTGTTAGTGGTACCTTCATATTTCAGACTTGTTCGGAAAGGGATTGTTTACATCCGTCAGTCAGCAGACATAAACTCATTCTCAGTGCTCTGCGTGGAACTATTTGCAATGAAGAGAATGGAATGCTGGCAACAATGCAGATTACAAATATGATGACAGCATCTCAAACCCAACGGTTGCAATGACACATGATCTCATTCTAGTTCTTTCATGTTTCTACCGTGACTCCTGTTTAGGATTTTCTTGGAGCAAGCAATGATTGATAGACGAGCCAGTGACGGGAACGTCAAGCACAATAATGGTGGGTACACCAAGTAGCGAATGATAGTGGGAGTGGTGAGGCGGGAGATGATAAGGGCTGAATTGCGTAGACTACGTGGGGCGAGCCCCCACAACTTGCTCTCTAAGCCGAGGCACTGATCCGTGACGTCATATAACAATGTGCTAATTGGAGGGACTGTCTCGTTGCTTGATTGACGGGCTGCGCGCTGTCCCCTCGTCAATGGGGACATAATGAAGTGACGAGCTTGTCGCGAATCTAGGGGACGTCACTCAAAGGTGGATCCAATTCACTATACAAACCCTCCACAATTGACGACAGGCAAGCACAACTCGGGTTAGCCACCACAGCGAACGGATCGTATCTCCTTGCTCTCCAGTTATTCTCTCGCCCCGTCCGTAAACTTGAAGCACACGACACGAGGCGAGTGGTGTGTGGTAGTTGATTGGATGTGTGCGTATATTATGTGCGCGCACATAAATCGTTGGCAGCCCGATATTATTAATACCGCAGCAGTGGTACCCTAAACGTCATCATATATCAACCGCCTTTCACCGTCGATCGTACACTGAACTTGCCCCGTCGTCTCGTACACATGGCTTTAGGAGATTGGACGCTGTGATTGCATTAGCGGACGACAACAGGCTTACCCCCTCCCCGTCCCTTCCATCTCCCCATCACTGTCTGACATCGAGGGAAGTGGGAAATCGCAGTGAAAGTACGTCGTGGGCCACCAAATGGTTTCTAGCACCGCTCTTGAAAGCTGACAACGCGGCAAAGTGAAAATCTGCGATCGAGATAAGAGGACCTTTGAGTGGCTGCAGACGGTATTCGACGTTGGGCGTCAGCCGGCTTGCTCGTTAGAAATCGAAGGCATTCGCATCATCTCGCAGAGTTGATATTATTTTGCTCCGAAAAGACAGTGAGGAAAATCCAGCATTCAGTTTGCCGGTGACCCCTCTTTTTTTTTTCTTCTGTTTCACCCTCCTCTTTTTGGAACTTGCATGATTCTTACTGTATGGATTTCTTGTATACATAGTGAGTGCCCCTCATCTCGACCCCGGCAGGAGAAAACAAGTTTTGAATAGTATGTGTGTTAGAGCGGAATCGTGTTTGTCTAGCAAAGAGGACCAATTGTTGCCGGGCTGGTAAAAGTTCAGCGAGCGCAGACCGACCCGGGCCCGCACGGAGTTGAGTGGGGGTTGCAGTGGACCTAAAGTAAACGGAGATACGGTAGCGGAGTACAAGTCCTGTTTGATCAACAGCGAGCGACTGTTTAACCAGGGCTTCGCGCGGGGCTGTTGCAACACAAAAGGCCTGGACTACGCGGTAATCTCTCAGTTTTTTCTGCGTGCTGCTCTGATACCAGACGACAAAGTATAGCAGATTGAACTGGGACTTGAACGACACGACTGAATTCTCTGGTTTCACGACAGTCAGAAACAGTTTCCACCATGGTTGCCTACAGAGCCGTCATCACCCGATCATCCTGCTTTCACTGGAACTTATCAGTGTTAGTAACTTTCTTGTCATTGTGCCACTTACAAATTGTGAATTGTCTGCGCGACGTGAAGTGTGAACCAATTACAGTACCCATGTGTAGAGATGTTGGTTATAATATGACGTACATGCCGAACCAGTTTAATCATCACACGCAGGACGAAGCCGGGCTAGAAGTGCATCAGTTTTGGCCCCTTGTGGAGATCAAGTGTTCTGCCGATCTTAAGTTCTTACTCTGCAGTATGTACACGCCGATTTGCCTTGTCGAATACTCCAAGCCCCTTATGCCGTGTCGATCGGTGTGCGAGAGGGCCAAAGCAGGCTGCGGTCCGGTGATGCGACAATACGGATTCACCTGGCCGGAACGCATGCAGTGCGAAAACCTGCCCGAGTTTGGTGATCCGGAAAACCTGTGCATGGACTCGAATCACACGAACGAGGGAACGAACAAGCCAACCATTCCAGCGATGACCCGCCCTGGAAACCTCTACACTCGACGACCGACGCAGGAGCCGTGTGAGTGTGGCTGCAACGACCGTCTCATCTCCGTCCCCGAGGCCCACCCGTATCATGGCAGGGTCTCGACAGGTGGTGTGCCAAACTGCGCTGCCCCATGTAAGAGTGCCTTCTTCACCGAAGACGAGCATACCTTCGCGACTTTTTGGATCGGACTGTGGTCCATCCTTTGCTTTGTGTCGACTCTCATGACTGTAGCGACGTTCCTCATCGATATGGGAAGGTTCAAATATCCTGAGAGACCCATCATCTTCATGAGTGGATGCTACCTCCTGGTCTCGCTCGGTTTCATCATCCGACTCATTGTGGGGCACGAGCAGCTAGCGTGTAATGGTGACTACATCCGGATGGGCTCGACTGGCCCAGCCATGTGTACCATCGTGTTCCTCCTCATCTACTTCTTCAGCATGGCGAGCTCGATCTGGTGGGTGGTGCTCTCCTTTACCTGGTTCCTGTCGGCTGGGATGAAGTGGGGAAGCGAGGCGATCGCCAGCTACTCGCAGTACTTCCATCTCGCTGCCTGGCTCCTCCCCAGCATCCAGTCCATCACCGTGCTCGCCCTCAGTTCCGTCGACGGCGACCCCATCGCCGGCATCTGCTACGTTGGCAACCACGACGTCACCAAACTCAACGGCTTCGTGCTCGCCCCGCTCTTCATGTACCTCATCATCGGGTCGTCGTTCCTCCTTGCTGGCTTCGTCTCCCTCTTCCGGATCAGGAGCGTCATCAAACAGGGAGGTCGCAAGACGGACAAACTGGAGAAACTCATGATCCGAATCGGCATCTTCACCGTCCTCTACACCGTGCCCGCCACCATCGTCGTCGCCATCCTCATCTACGAGCAGCACTCGCGATCGGCATGGGAGCGGAGCATCACGTGTCCCTGCGAGTCGGCGCAGGCGTCGAAGCCGGAATACGCCGTGTTCATGCTCAAATATTTCATGTGCCTTGTTGTCGGAATAACGTCGGGTGTTTGGATCTGGACTGGGAAGACCCTCACGTCGTGGCAGGGGTTCACGAATCGGTTACTAGGCAGAAAGGCTTGCCCGAAGCGAGAGCGAACATACACATGCAAGCCCGTCATTCTAAAGACCATTCCGAATTCGCACGTGTGATCGACGTCGACGTTGCCCGAATGACGTCACACAACACTCTTCTGTTGGGACTCCTTTGCAAACACTCACAGTATTTATTTCACGAACAAAAAACGTCACTTCGAATCGATATGTGTTTATGATAGAAGCACAGAACAGACTACAGTCGACAAATCACCCATTGATTTTCGTCATTTTATTTCGTCGTTATATTCATCTTTGTACAATCGTCATAACTAATATGAAGATGAAAGGACCAATCTTAGTTTGCTTTTTTTATTTCTCCTATGACGAATTATGCTTTCTGAAATGCTTGATTTCAGATTTGTACTTTCGTGTGTTTTTTTAAGTAGTTAAATTTGGACTTCTGTATTCTTGCCATTCAATCTGTTACATCTCCTGTGTTTTACATTCTCCTTTTACAAAATCAAACTTCACTTTGCTTCCTGTAGGGAGATGTTGTCTTCGGCTATTTGTCTACAATTTCACCATCATATCTTTTGTCCCAGAAGAATCTATAGTTACCCATGTTTCCTTCCATATCATGTGAAACAGATTTGTTATTGCTTTTCAGTGTTATGGTCGGGGTCATGTAACGCATGCAGTTACACAGAGTATTGCAATCAACAACCTTCCACTTCGTTTATGCGTGCTTTTCCTCGTACATGGCTTAACCGAGCGTTCTTCAAATGGAAGAAAAAGTTTTATTCCGTGGAAATTTTTACCACGCCTACTTTTGTTGTGTACCCCACGAAAAGATCAGCCTGTCATTAACTGCTTTGTGTATGTTTCATGAGTTCATGGTTATCATGTTAAATGATGTAGGCCTATGTGTACGATATCTCGGTATTGTTACTCTTTCACGCCACTTCAAAGAAAGCCCTTTTTTGCAGTTCCATGGCAGCATTGTTTTTATGTGTAGGGTTGTATTGACCATAACGTAACAAGCATGATTTGCTCACTTTGCTCATAATCGGGCAGATAAGATGTCCGTGACATGCATCGGATGATAGGCTGAACTAACCGAATCTACAGTGGAAAGTAGATTTTCTCACCACTTTTTCGTACCCAAAACCTTTTTGAAATTAGCCAGAGTACGCAACTGGGTTTATCATG
This sequence comes from Diadema antillarum, assembly GCF_040938485.1. Lineage (NCBI taxonomy): Eukaryota > Metazoa > Echinodermata > Echinoidea > Diadematoida > Diadematidae > Diadema > Diadema antillarum. Next base: position 515,378 of record NW_027270984.1, read on the forward strand.
TCGTATTGTTTGCAGAAATGAATCTATTTTCGTATCCTGTGATACTTTTCAGACGTATGAAGACATTGATTGACCCCTTATGTTCTGTGTGATGGGACGGGAGATTTCACCGTAACATGCCGTTGGTGGCCAAGCTTCAAATTTGAATTTAATCACAGGGGTACACAAGTGCTCGTCAGGAAACTGCACACAATACCCCGCCATTACAGCTTGTCTTACACCAATATTTGATCTCCACTCATTTTGGTAGCGTGGTTGTGCTAACAGAAAAACCTGGATCCTAAGTGCGCTCTCAGTCCCCCCCCCCCTCACTTTCCTCCACTTGTACCCTCTTCAAAAGAAAGAGAGGGATAGAAAGAGAACCACTAGAGCTAATGATCACCCCACATAACGCTCTCCCCCTTCTCCCTCTCTCACACCGCCTCTCTTTTTATCCCTTCTCTTCCGAAATCCAAACACTGCGTTGTGTAAACTCGCCCTACACCATCTGCAACCATGCACTCGAAAGCACATCGCAGATCAAATAAATGTTACATCACGAAGCAAACACGACTGGAGAAAGAGTGAATGGGACCAAGCGAGATATTAACTCCCTCACTATGCTCCTATGCCAGAAGCTGTTTGTGTGCATCACTTTTTCATTGTTGACATTCCGCCAAGTTAATCTCTCTACGCGTCTAAATGGGCTTGCATCCTCTAATAATTTTCCCTCCCCCCACTTTCTTGCTTTCTTTTCACTCCCTTTCACCGTCTCTCCGCAAGCGGTTAGGCGTGTATCGACAATTTTGTGAGTTTTCTCTTTATTGTAACGATCAACCTCAGACCGTCCTAAGCAAACGTCTACAGCAAATTCGAATGAACTCTTGCTACTTTTCATCGAAAAAGAAAAAAACCCAAAACGATGCACATACAAACTCTGATATTATGACGCACACTCGCACCCTTCTCTTTGGTCATTTTTCCCCCGGCCTTTGCTTTAGTCTCGTTTACCTTGTACGTTTTGGTGTCCTCTCGGAGAAGAAACACATGTTTCAAGGGTACGCAACTAATGTGTTTAGCTTGGAAAGTGCAAATACTCATGCGCCACAGGTAATCGGGAAGAATCTTCAAGGTCTTCCCTAATGTAATACCCGGTGCTCTTTGCGGTTGAATGTCCATGTAATATGTCTCTGTAGCACTGATCCTCAATTTTGCTTTTACTTAGGTAATATGATAGACAAGTACAACTCCTTTGCGCTCAAAAAGCAAGCACAATAGCTGGTGACCCGGATGTTTATAAGGAGGAAAAAAAAAACACCTCCTTCACACACCCACTCACGAACATCATGTGATCATACCTCCATATTTTATAGATTTATGCTTTTGGCCTGAAGATCTCTATTCAATGTTTGTAATTTGATGACTAACTGTCAACTTACGAAGCATAGAATCTGTCATATCTCTTGTTAAATGCAAAGCCCACGCAATGCTGTTTCATGTAATTTGTGGGATTGTTCGTTCACATTGCCAATTTGTCCAAGCATTTGTCTTTAATGTGTAAATTTCAAAAAAAAAAGACAATACCTTCCTTCGACTGTCTAGACCTCACTCTCTTTAGAGCACACTTTTTCTTTTATTTGCAAGTTCTTTGATGGTTCATTGTGAAAAAAAGAGTAGTAATGTTCATTGTGTGTGATTTTGCGTGTTACAATCGTGACTATTGGGGAGTATTTGTTGGGCAAGAACTGTCGTGTTTGCGCGGGACTTGCTGAAGACAAACATGCCGAAAACACCAGCTGAACTGGGCGCCGGTATCCATGGTTACCGCGACCGTGCTCTGTTTGAGTCCGACAGCGGGGATAATAATATATTGTTATATATCGCCTCGCCTATATTTTGACGTATTTTGCATGCATGTTAATAGTAGTTGATTGCCTCCTCTTTGATCATGTCTCACGATGAACCGTGGGATGCTCCCAAATTTTTGTTTTGACACACACACGTTCGCAACCTCCTGTCCTAAATCATTAAGTGAAAACCTTGTGAGTTTTTAATGTGTACTTTGCGTAGTCTTTCATCAAGCATGTCGTGTTGTCTCTTGTAACTTAACGATATTCGCACGATGAAAATCTTTGTGTTCCCACAATCGCTCTGATGCACCGCTCATTGTATCCTAGACTTACAGATAGTATGATCTACTGTTCGTGCATGAAAAGTGTAGTGTTTTATCCCCAGAGAGTGAACAATTTCACCGCCGTCAACTTAGAATCAAGTTTTGATAATCAGATGTATTTATTAGGCAATACTATTTTAAATTTCCCACTCTCTGAATACGACCCACTTTTCCATTTCGATCTATAACGACACCTTCATTGGCGGGTGAAGAAATGTTGAAGCAAAGATAAGAGATGTATTGTGACGATTGAGACTGAAAGAAATAACGATGTAAACGTTCGCTTGGACTATCACACAGAGCGATGGCCGACAAAACAAGGACAGAAATGTAAGACATACAAGCTGTTTGTTTTGTTGTTACGGGACGGAACTTCGTATTTGTTTTTTAAGCGCATGGCTGACATATTTTCATACCATGTTTCGTTTTACCACAACTGCAAGTGCAAAATTCGTATATTTTTCAGTTTCTCAAATATGTATGTACATGATGACATATTGTATATCTGTTTTTAAGAATAAGAACACGAAATTAAAAAAGGATGCATAACTGCTCGCACAAACTTGATACCTCATTCTGTCTACCGTTTCATGATTTGTAATAATATATGAATAACCTACCCGAGCCGGGAGTAATATCAATGATGACAACTAATTACAATAATTTGCATTTATCTATAGCGCATAATAATCTAAAAGATTATTTATGCGCTTTCAATTTGCGCATACCATTGCGTGTGTATGTGTGTATGTGTGTATGTATTACTCGTTGATGCACATTGGTATAGATAGAGAGATCTAGATAAGTCACGTAAAGTGAAAAGTAAGTAAATAAGATAGAGTAAAAGTCAGTCTAAAAAGAAAGAGTACAACTTTACAATCACAGCACCGAAAATTTGATCAAGGACAGAATAAAAGTAAGGACGATATAAAATATAAAATATTTGCTCATTTTTGCCTAAAAGTTCTCGAACAGTATATTGTAGATTATGCAAAATGAATGATCTGAAGATGTCAATTATACCTCACAAGTTTCCATGGATGGTGTACAAAGAAAAGAAAATTCATTTCTTCTGCTATAAAAGTGCAAAACATAATGTTATTTCTGGCTATATGACTTCAACAAAATGATCAGTCAGATATCTTTAAATTTGAGACAGGCTATGGCATAATCTTGCACTTGAAAAAAAATGGAAATTTTGAGATTTTGTATACAAACTATATTAATGAAAAGTTCTGAGGAGATGCAGCGTCGACTCATATTCATATTCGTATTGTCTGTTCGAGACTGTTCAAGAACAAATTTTAGGGAAAGGCCTTCTCCATATTTTTATCCGATTTTGATGTTTACAAGATTTGTTACTCTTTCTTTGAAGACTTAACTCTTAACTATAGACAAGAACCCCCTTTATAAACAAGCTATATGGTGCAGTTTGCGATGACCACATTCGAACATTTGGGAAAATAAAGTACACCAAACTCTATCTGCTTTTACCTTTTTAAAACATTTATGAGCATTGTAATATTGAAGATTGGTACATACTCACAGAGAAGTACTAGTATACGCTAGTATATATATGTATATATATATATATATATATATATATATATATATATATATATATATATATATGAAAAACAGCAATAATTAGTTTCTGCTCGGAGTCCTAAGAAAGTATAGATTCACAACAGTAGGTCAATATAAACTCCGTTAGAGACGTGAATTTGACGAATTTTCGCCCATATAGGGCTTTGACTTGACAAAGCCCTATGGGCGAAAATTCGTCAAATTCACGTCTCTAACGGAGTTTATATTGACCTATCCTGTTGTGAATCTCTCTCTCTCTCCCTCTCTCTCTCTCTCTCTCTCTCTCTCTCTCTCTCTCTCTATATATATATATATATATATATATATATGAAGAGCTTGCTTCCAAAAGGCGCTAAATCCATCATTTTTCAATGGATTTAGCACATTTTGGTTGCAAACTCTTCATATATTTTATATATATATATATATATATAGTGTGTGTGTGTGGGTGTGTGCATATTTCAATTGTTAAATGATTCGTCATAATCAAACACATGACGTTGTTGAAAGAACTTGTGATAATAAGCAATACCAGTGAATTATATGACTGCCTAAAGAACACTTTAAACTTATTTTCCAAAAAACAACAACACACTGAGGGCAAATTATTCATGCACAAGCACGCACACACACACACACACACACACACATGTAAGTAGTATATTTTCCATTTCCCTTTCTTTTTATGTAAAAGCACTGACAACCATTCTTCATGTTACGTCACCAAATGATCGTAAAATGATCGCTAGAAGCGACCTCCACTGCTCTTCAGGATGAAAAGCGTCATTTACACGAACTGAATATAGGCCTACACAATGACGTAACGATCAAGTTCGTTGAAAATATTGGCAGAAGTCTTTTCCCTCCCCCCCCCCTTTTATTTTTTTTTTTGGTTCTTATCAAATCGATTTCTACGAGCGCGTCAATAAAAAAAATAATGAGGCGAAACCCTGCAATGACTGACATCTTTGACATGATGACCGATTAGGCTCATTCTGGTGCTGGAGATGAGGTTATCTCAGGTTAGTCTCAGCTCCAGGCGTTTGACCTCAATGAGCGTTACAAAAAGATCTTGTAACATTGATGACATAATTAGACCCCAGTTTAGTCACGAACAAACATTTTGATTGGAAAATCCATTTCGTGTTAAAGATGATTTACTGCGAAGCTTACTAAATAAAAAGTCAAACATCACACGAAGTGACTGAGATGAAAAAATATAATGCAATCGCCTCACGACCGTTTCATAGGTGTGTTCAATATGAAATTAAATTCAATTTTGCCAATGATTCCGAATAATAACAGCTTCCCACTGCAAAGTTTGTTCAGTCGGTTAGAAACAGTTGCATCATTTAAGTGCTCTCGAGTGTGTGGTCATTTGGATTGGTTGAGTAAATAATTTCACCATTACGTCATTATGTTGAAGGGCTTGTTTTCATGATTGTTATTTCGATCGATAACACTAACGTTATCATTATCAGTCTTACTTTCCGTGAAATAACTTACCTATATGGATAAAGGCATTCAGAATTTATTCTAAAACAGAAAGCCATTCAGAATTTATTGTAAAATAAAGAAGAGAAAATGTACGTCATGGCTTTGCCGGGTTTCATCGAAATTGCAATAGTCCTTCCCAAATCGCGATGTAACAGGATTGTTTTCCTATTAAAGATCAGTGATGTTTCTGGAAAGAAAGTTAGTGGTATAAAGATTTGTTTCTGTTAGATGACTATGACGTTGGTGACAGTCAAGCGAATTGCTTATTGATAAAGGTCTCCTCCACCTATATACCTGTGTATACAAGAAAGTAATGCAGGATTATTTACGTAAACTATACACATACATTATCTATTTCTTTTGAGTACTCTTGTCTATATTTTGATGTGAAAATGGTTGATTTTGTCATCATGATTTTATTTATACAAGTGGAGGAACAAAACAAACTGAAACTGAAGGAAGAAAGCGACAACACTTTTTTTGCTGCTCATTTTCTCTACATCACTTTCTAGTTCCTCACACTAACATACGGATAGCGGAAGAGGAGAGCAGAGAAGAGGAGGAGAGATAGAAGGGAGAGACACAGAGAGAGAGAGAGAGAGGGGGGGGGGGGCAGACCAGGTACTCAAACGGTCAATTGAAGAAGTCACTCTTCCTTTCTATTCTTTTTCTTTTTCCCTTAACCTCTGGAATTGTTGAGAGACACAAAAATGGGTAGCGTGCACGAATGAGCAATTAGGACCGTGCCACGGTATTTACCCCTTTATTCTCTCCTCCTGGAGTGTGTACCGTGATAAAGACCCTCTGCTCTACACCTATTGTTGCGTCATTGGATGGTATAAGAGCGGTCGCCACCCCTTCTCGAGTGGTAACTATTCTTCTTGATGCCTCTTCGCCCCTCTCAACCTGGTCCTACAGGAGCTCCTGTCCCCCCTTATCCATTCATTCCTTATACTCGTTCTCCAGAAACGAACACAAAAGACTTTTTTTGAGGTCCCGATTATAAGACCGGGTGGGAGGGCAAGGGATAATCCAGGGTTTCTTGTAAGGGGCGAAAAAAAGAGATCTCGAGTATCCTACTCATGGTGATGGTTCGGGACGGAAAATAAAAGAACAGGAACACCTGAAAAGTAGAGTGGACTTCACTGTTTCCTTTTGTATTTTTTTCCTTTCCTGTGATGAGCACTACACCCTGCTGTTACAAAGAAGAGCCTTCGTTAAGAAGTGGTATCCAACTGAGAGTTCGAGAACAGGAAAACGTGCGGTGATATTTGTGGTATTCTGTTCTATGTCCAAGGCGTTCATTTTCATCTGCGTGTAAATCATCAGTGTTGTTTGTTTGTTTTTGTTTGTTTTTCTTCTTTTTTTTTGATTGACGCTTTCACTCAGACGTCAACGAATGATAATCACGTGTCATGCTCATCTTCTTTGTAACTTGATATTATGAGAAGACGCATCTTTAACTACCATCATCTAAGCTAAATATCCGGTTACTTTGTCGATGCAGTTGCGGGTATTACAAACACAAACGCAAACTTATATTCAGCGACATCTCTGCATTCTTATACGTCTGATTATAAACTAATACCCACCAGCAGCTGCATAACGGTCTGGTTTGTAATGTAACCATTATCTTTTTAGTGATTTTGCAGATCTGTGTCTGCCTATCTATCTATCTATTCATCTATCTATCTATCCATCTATCTATCTATCTATCTATCTATCTATTCATCTTATGTGTGTAGGCTATGTATCTATGGATCTTACCATCAATCAATCAATTAATCAATCAATCAATCAATCAATCAATCAATCAATCAATCAATCAATCAATCAATCTATCTATCTATCTATCTATCTATCTATCTATCTATCTAGCTATAATCTGTGATATCTACAATATCTCTCATTTCTTTCATTCTTTTCTACACTGTCTAACTCTGTTTTGGTTTTGTTCCCATTTATTTGATCAGTCATTGATGTTATTTTTCAAAATGGGAAGCTACACTTTTGTACTCTTCATTAAAAAATGGGAAACTATGTTACTGCTGTTAATGCAGTATGACTGCATGGCGGAGATTGCTCGTTTTGCTCTAAAAGGAAATCATGAAAGTTTTGGCGGCATAAACCAGTTTCTTTGACTACGATAATTCTTCTACAACAAGGTAGAAAAACACATTGCGAGAAAGCAATCAATGTCTGCCTCACCGTATGATACATGGACCATCTTGTGGCAGAATTCGAATCCTTTTATCGAAATTATATTACACATTCCACTAGTCCACATCATCACTATAATCATACTGTCATCATTATCTATAATCAAACGTCGTCTTCATTTTTATCACCAGTAGATTGTAGAAATGATTAAACTTTTGGATTAGCTGAACAGCGTCATAATGATGATGATAATAATGATAGTAATAATAAAGATGACTAGAATATTGTAACTCTAACGATCACATAATAAACATTGATATTGTAAGTAATGATAATGAGGAATCATTAGCTCAAATTTCATCTTCATTTACGTTTTCCTTTTCTGCTTTTTTATGATTGTAATCTTTATTGTCATCACAGATCATTACCACGAAACGATGTTGAAGACTTGGTCACATTTGAAAGAGTACGCAACCCACCATGGAAAATCTATTACATTAATTGGAAATAAACTTGTAAAAGCATGCTTACGCAGAGATTTTAGTTCTATTTGTAATCAAGAATCACAATTATAAAATGTTTGCATTATCATGGGGGAGAGCCGGGGGGGGGGGGGGGGGGGTCGGTTCAACACAGCCCATTGGCGAAGATAGTACGCTGTATTTTGACGCGACATCGACACAGACAGATTCCACATTGTGTGATAAATGTCAAGGAGAACTAAAATGTCAGGTAATTATATTCTCCGCCTATACACATCACCTCAATCTATCACGCTCCATCAAATCACCTACGTTTACCGATTGGCAACATATTTGTTAAGAGCTTGCGACTTAAAGAGCAATTCATCAAAATGAGGAACGTTGGCACATATTAAACAAAGCCGAATGTATCTGTTTCGTGACAATCAACTGAAACTCGGACACGAAATCAGCAAGTCGTCGAATGTGAAAACTGTTCAGGTTAAAGACCCGGTGCCGGCGTGATGATGCGACTATCAATCATAGTTTATTTCCAATCAACAATAAAACAAAAACATAGTACAAATTTCCAATCAACGAAAATCAAAACATAGTACAGGTACAAAGTATACATGTCATGAAATGATATGTTCAAACATTTGCAAAAGATTCATGTAGTATCCGAGATAAATTACATACCAACATATATATATATATATATATATATATATATATATATATATACAATAATTAGGAGGAATTAGGAGGACTATGCAATGGGAATTAAAGGCTGGCTCGACTCGGATGTATTCGGAAATCTCCGTAACAAATTGTGTACTGCTTTATCATTGATCTCTATATAAGTACACACACAGCCGAAGAATCTCGACTGGAGTCGACCGTTACCGATGAAAGTACGCTTCTAGAAATTAAAGCCTCTTGCTAACATTTGCGGATTAAAAGAAAAAAAAAAACAGCTTTAGTGCTTCAAAATAGCTCTAACGTGTGCGTTACGGATAAAAATAACCAACATGAACATGTTAATCAGTGTAATAAATGTTACGTTTTCTTAGATATACAAAAATTGAACAATAGTTTTATTTAAAACCCGTTGCTGGCAGAATCAACCGCCACCATGACTGTTGATTGAGAAAATTAGTGATATATCTCCTCATAATTGCGCCTTTATTTTTGTACGGTAGGATGTTTTGTGATACAACTGAACTATACATATACGCATCAAATGTGAAAATTCGAACATTTCCAATGTTAAAAAGTGGCTTTAATTCGCTGACGGGCAATTCCACAATTCTGGCAGGACTGTGGCTATTTGAATGTACTCCGCCTGGAGGCAGCGAAAGAAGATCGATGCCATCGGCCTAATTGTCTCTCTCCACGTTACCGGGTCTTGAACGCGCGTACATATGCAAATGAGATAATGATGTCATCCCAATTCTTCAATCGGCTTGAATACGGGAAAAAGTCATAAAAGATTACATTTCACATATTTACATCCCTTTTGCACACGTCACGAAAATTTGGATGGTTAAAGAATAACATCGCTTATGAGATTTTACGGTGATACACTCCAGAGTTTTTTGTTGTTGTTTTGTTTTTAAAAAAATGTAAAACTAACCCCATGTCACTCAGAATTACACTCCCCTTTTGTAACAGAGAAAAAAAAGTTGGAAGTTTTTTTTTTCGGGTTCCCAATAAATTTAAATGAAATTCATTGTACTGTTTTCCCCTCCATCATAGAGAAGTTTCCAGTTTTGTCATAATTCTGAGGATCTGAGATCTGAATTACCTACATCAACCATGTCTACAATTTACACCATCTCAGGAAAGGAATCTAATTTTCAGGGTTGTAAAAGGGACACACGAACTTTAAGTCGCCACTATTTAGTTGTCAAAACACAGTAGAATTTTGTTTCTGCAAATGTAATTAATTATGTAAATGTAATTATCAATTTCTATGTATCTGTTTGGTCTGTTATGTTTTGAAATTTACGAATAAATGTATATCATTCAACAAAAATTTATCACTCTTGGTTCATCGGTTACTCCATAAATTGCATTGTCGAGCAATTTTGGGTTTTTTTTGTATAAAATAGTCCGTCTATATAACTGAAGTGAAAAGCTGCAAACTGTAAGCCTCATGACTGGCATGTAGGGCCTACCATGTATACCAGACTATCGTGTGTATTCTTCTTCGATGACTCGCGATATCTTACTGATAAACAGTTTAAATTTGTTGATATCTAAATGGACATCATTTCAATGACTCTGGTCACTCCTCACTACCCTAGTCTTCTAGCAGTTACGTTGTAAACCACTTTAACTCTGGAATACAATCAATATAAAAGACAGACGCATATAGATTTCCTTGGCACCGGATATATAAAATTCTTGGGCATGCAGCGAAAGGGGCTGATAGAGCAAGTCACAAGGCGCGATGGGGACACGTCGTCTGCAAGCTCAGTCCCACATATTGAATCGTCCTTTCAGTGCTTCCAATCAAGCATGCATGCATTGTCTCCGCTAAATCTGCCCTTTTGTCGAGGTTCTCCGCCCCATCACCATCAATTCTCTTGTTTTCTTGGGTTATGTTTCTATTATTCGCGCGACCCGAGGGTGCCATACATCTACATTGTATATAAGAATTCCCCACTCCTGTCGCTTCTTGTAGCCCAACCATGGACGCTCTACACTGTCTCGTGGGGACCATTCGAAGTTTGACCGTCTATTCTTATACGGGACCGCACGTCCTAATTATTTGGAAGGACTGTTGTTGCTTGACGAGTTTTTCTCCCTCCTCTTCTTCTTTTCTTCATGGTCGCTAATGAGATAGATTATTACACGGATGAAATGAAGCCTCTCAGTGACGGCTAGTCTTTGAACGAAACCGCGTTTGACAAGTGCTTTCACGCTGACGAGAACTGTTTCATTAACAAACTATTCATTCATTCATTCATTTCGTTTATTTCATTTCCAACAATGCAAAACATTTTCATACACAAAATAACACAATATCAATACAACGTAGTAGCAAAGAAAAATACGTGAAGTTAACAATACTACTCATCACAAAAGCAAATGAAAATTTAATTGAAATAAAACATTGTTAAAGTTGCAGGAAATGGAGGAGACATGCTGAAAAGCTAAGCTTGTATTTTGCAGTCTCCTCGTGGACAAAAAGACTAAATAACATCAAGGAAGCAAGTTGCTAGATATAATATAAAAAGTGCACAACACATACAGACCTATACAAACAAACAAACAAACAAACAAACAAACAAACAAACAAACAGACGGACAAACGAACACAAATAACCTCTCTTATTAAAGGGACAGTACAGTACTGGTTGAGGTGGGGATTCAGGTTTATAACATTCCTAAGTGAGATAATGAGAAACCTCTTATGAAATATAAAAAAGCATGTAATTTTAAGAAGGATTCAACGTTTATTTGATGAAAATTGGTTTTCAAATGGCTTAGATATCCAAAAAAGTGATAATAATAAAAGACGACAGGCCACGCCTTTTATTGGGATCTCTTTGTTTCACGTTGTTTTGGATATCTCAGCCATCTCAAAATCGATTTTCATCATATAAACTTTTGATACCCCTTAGAATTGCATGCTCTTTGACATCTCACAGAGTGGTTTCTGAATATCTCGCAAAACGTTAAAAGCTAAATCCTCACCTCGACCAGAACTGTACAGTCCCTTTAAAGAGAAAGATAGAGAGAGAGAGAGAGAAAAAAAAGAACACAGTGAAGGAAAAAGATGAAATTATTTTGAAATAAGAAACAGAAAGAGACATGAGGACAGGAAAAGACAGGAAAAAGGCGAGAAGGGAGAAGAGATGAAGGGTCTATACCAGCACACGCGAGGCACAAAATGCGATGGATCACAGAGATAAATGTAGGAAAGGAATAGATAAAAGAAAAAATGATTATTACGAGTAAGAAAGAAAGCTCAAAATCAAGGCTCATTAAAATGTAACTCATTCCACTACATAGGAATTTATGAACAACTTCTTCAGTTTGAATGTGAATGGGTTTTAACTTAGAACTTGTTTCACACTATTATCGAGAGAACTCCAAAATTTGGGGCGAGTAAAAGAAAATATAGATTTAGCAAACATAGTCCTAGTTAATGGCAAATGAAATAAGTTGGATTGCCGGGTAGGATAAAGATGAACAGATCTATTTTTAGTGAACATGGACTCAAACACAAATGGGAGAGAATTATTGGTAAGTTTGTACATGAATTGTCCTAGATGTAGAAAATACAAATCCTTTACCTTTAAGATTTTGTTTTCATGAAATAACACATCAGTGTGACTTCCCCACGATTCATTGCAAATAATACGAAGAGCTTTTTTCTGTAACAAAAGTAGTCTTTCCAAATGCGAAGAATGTGTGTTTCTCCAGGCGAGTATACCATAATTTAAATAAGGTAAAATAAAAGATGAATGTAACATTAAAAGAACGTTCTTGGGTAAACAAAATTTAACTTTATTTGTAATACCTATATTTCTTGAAATAATACGGCTTATGGAATAAATATGTTAATTCCAAGTGAGTTTACGGTCAAGAATCAAACCTAAAAATTTAATTGAAGAGACTTCTTCAATAACTGTGTCGTTCAGATAGACATTCCTTGGTACATTTTCCAAAGAATTACTAGAAATCATACATTTAGTTTTTTGAAGATTTATTGACAATTCATTTGCTCTTATCCATTGAAGTAATTTATCCAATTCAATATTTAAAACATCAATGATTAGGATCAGAATGTGACAAGAATACATTAGAATCATGAGCAAATAATAGAAAGGAAAGAATACTCGATGAATTCGGCATGTCGTTAATGTAAAGGATAAATAAAAGAGGTCCAAGCAAACTTCTTTGAGGCACTCCACAATTGACATTTTGCATAACAGATGTATGTCCATTGAAGGGATCGTATAGTTTTGGTTGAGACCTAATTTCAGGTTTCTAACATTTTTTTAATGAGATAATGAGAAACCTGTTATGAAATATGAAAGAGCGTGTAATTCTGTGAGGAATTCAACATTTATTTGATGAAAATTGGTCTTGAAATGGCTGAGATATCCAAAAAATAGCGATTGTAATAAAGTGTGGGACCCACACTTTATTGCAATCGCTTTGTTTTACTTTGTTTGTGGATGTTTCAGTCATTCCGAACCCAAATTTCATCAAATAAACTTTGAATTCCTCTTAAAATGGTATGCTCTGTACTATATCATAAGTGTTTCGTATCTTGCAAAAAGTTAAAAGCCCAATTCTCATCTCCACCAATACTGTACAATCTTACGGTTAGAAAGATAACTCCTGAACCACTTCAAGGCCTTTCCTCGGATACTATAATGTGATAATTTATGAAGAAGTATATTGTGGTCAATGGTATCAAAGGCCTTGGAGTAGTCCAGGAAAACGCCGATTGTATGATGAAATTGATCGATAGCTTTTGAAACTTTATCTAAAAAGGTAAGTATTGCGTGGGATGTGTTATGGTTTTACCGGAAACCAAACTGATAATCAGAAATTATTTTATGAATGTCAAAAAACTTTAATAATCTAGAGTGAACAACTTTTTCAAGTAATTTTGAAATAGAAGTCAACAAAGATATAGGTGGATAATTACAAACATCTTCCCTATCCCCCCTTTTTTATAAATGGGAATTACTTTGGAAATTTTCATATTCTCAGGGATAGCTCCGTTACACAAAGACAAATTAAAAACATGTACCAATAGATTAACAATATTTTTTTTTCAAATTCTGAGCAATATCTAACAATTTATTTCTCTCTATAAAGGAACGAAAAACAGTGAGTTGGAATTACAACTTTGTATTACTCCAACTATATTGAAGTAATACATAGACATCGGGTCCAGATATTAAATCACTCGATATCATTTTAACATTTCACAATTTATTCACAGAAAGACATGCAAGGCTAGGCGTTTGCACATATATATGATTCTTTAATTTTCAAGGATACAAGTTAAGTCCTGCGATCTTCTTTCTGTTTATGTTGGGAAAATATAAAATATTGGGCTTAATTCAAGTAGACTATTATCTTTTGTTACACATTTTGTATATCGTATATTTTGACGTTTATGTGCAACGGACATCACTTTAAAAAAAAAAATCTGTAACATATAACTTCTTCTAAGTCACTGGCTGTCTTTTATCCTCATTTTGTAGATAATACATTGTACATCATTTTTTTAGGAACTGCAATGGAGAGTGAAAGTGCATTGGGTAGGAGAAGAGTTGCAAATGAGATAAGGAAACGTGTTTCAATGAATTAATTCGGTGTTAGCCATGTTTCAGAAGGAGAAAAAAAAAAGTCCAGCACATAGAAATTCGAATAGTCACGTGAATTACTTGTGGAAAAAAAATCGAAGTTTTCTAGCATCTTTTTCCTCGTAATTTTTCTCATCAACACATTGCCAACACTGAACTAATCCACTGAAATGCTTTTCAGACCCAGCTTTTTGCAACCTTAACTCGTCTCATATATCTAAAACCCTTTCATTCCATAAAGTTAATTCACCTTTGGAAACGATTGGGACACTGCGGCAAGGAAAAAGAAGGGAAAAATACCAAATGAATGAATGAAAAAGAAATATATGATTATACATGTGCGAATCCAATTGCTGAAACCGCCCTGGCGCCGAAGTTCAAAATATTTTCAGCTGTTTAAACACTTTCACTTTTTTTTTTCATCATCCAAAATATCGCTAATAGCATTGTTAGTTGAACCAAAACATTTTAGCCTCGCTGGCTTAAATCACCTTTGCTGTGATTGCTAGTAGCACTAAACGTTGGCAATGATATTCTTTTAAAGACCTTCTTTTTTAACATAGTGAAGTAGCATATGGTAGCCCCTAAAGTAAACTGAAATGCAGAAATTTTTGCAACAATTTCAGTTACTTTTGTCGGTGTACACTATGGAATGAAGTGCAATTGGAGAACTTTCATAAAATAGATAGAATAAAGTGAAGGAAGATAAACGAGGTTACCTGAAATTAAAATGAAATGAATTGAAATGGTTTAAAATGAATTATTGAAATGAAGGAAGGTATATACTTTTATCTTCTCGGCAGCTCTTCTAATTATCACTAATAAAGTAGACTAAGTTTTTGTATTCTAAAGTCCCTTGGCGGTTTATATTTATGGCTTTGAGCACAAGTTTATTAATGATGATCAATCAATTTGGACACGTGACTATATGAGTTCATGTACAGCTGATCCAAACGGGAAATGTCATTTCATATTCAGATTCACATTTTAGTGGCGAATAGAGTCATATAAAAACAGAACGGTGAAAGCTGTGTCTATACGAAAAGGTGATATCGTTGACAATGACACAGATTACATAAATTTTATGTTAAAATAATTGTATGTGAGGTTGACCAACATCACTCTTGCTTGCAAACGTGTATAGCATTAAATTCCATTATCTTTGTCTGATTTTCATTAAACTTTTACAGTTTTGTTGGTTTTATTTAACTATTCCTTTAAAAACATTGACGTTATATATTATAATGCAGATGGTATAAAAGCCCCCTTTGGGATCATTTCGAAGGGGAGGGGTGGAGGGAGGGGGTTACAATAGGGGCGGCGGTTGGCTAGACTGCTCGTTGATGACAAAACCGGACGACAGGGGGCGACAGACATCATCATCATAATCATCATCATCATCATCATCATAATCATCATCATTACCACCACCACCACCTCCAACACTATACCAACCACTGATCTCTACTCCATATTCGGGGTAGAGAACAGTGCTCACCAGCAACGATCATGCATTACAGCGTTTTTTATAGCAAAAACCACAGTTAAGAAATGCCACATTACTGTCGAACCACCGCAAAAGCACGAAATAGATTTGATTGGCACGAAGAAATCATCTGTCAGACACAGAATATATATATATATATATATATATATATATATATATATTTGTCATAATTTCGGCGTAAAAAAGACCTCACTCTGCGGAAATCTCTCTAAAAGAACCAATGAACGAGTTCTCTATCCAAAGACTATACAGTTCTAGCTGTCACTTTCTATTTCAACACTCTTCAAAAACCGCATCCGTCTTTTAAGCTATGTTCTGATGGCTGTAATATCTAAAAGTGGTGTTAAAGCGTCCACTGCACTCGATAATGCAGTATTCGGATGGACGCACTAAAGGCGAAATCAACATGCAGATCTTCTGGAAATGTGCTTTAAAGACATTTTTTTTTTCTTTTTGAGATTGTGGTGACCCAATTTTAGAAATTGCCGAACTTTGTTGACAGAGCTGTATGATAATGTTCAAATAACTATATAAAACGCACTCCAGGTAAAAAAAAAAAAGAGAAGAAGATAGATAAAAACAAGAGTACGGCCACTATCGAAAAATCTGTGAAAAAAAATATCCCCATACTAGTAAATCGTTTACTGAATGGCCAATTCTAATACTATAAAGTGTATGGGAAATATTGAGTATTGTAAAGACGGGAGCTCATAGATTTCCATTTTTACTGTATTTAGAATTATTTTCACCACTATTTTTCACAGCTTTATAGGCCCTATTAGCATAACAACAAAGACTGCAATAGCATATATGGAACCATAAACTTTATACATGACGTATTTAGTTTCTGTAAAAAAAACTGGAAAATTGTTAAACAGTTCCTCTAAAGGATGGAAACCCGCGTACCAGAATGTTGCAACACACACTAGGCCTTAAACTCGGCACACTGGGGGCTCTCTGGCATAGTGGGAAAGACTCCCGATTCCCAATCGAGGGACCCAAGTTCTATCCCCCCCCCCCCCCCTGTGGTCGAACAGTGGCAACAATGAAAAGGCTATACACTGGATAAAGACCTTGTAAACTGGCGAAACGTGTTGGAGAACTCGTCAGGGATAGCACTGTGGTCTACCGTATAGTGGACAAGACTTTAGGCTGTCTACAGGACAATTCCGGACCAGTTTAAAGTTAGTCTGAAAAGAAAGAGTACATTTTTTTTTTTTAGAAGCACAACAGTGGAAATTTAATTAAAGTCGAATAAAGATGAGAGAAGTTATGGAACTGGAAGATTCGCTAATTTTCTTAAAACAGTTCTTGAGCAGTCAATATGAACTGGTAATGAGTGCGTTGATGATGTCAATGTCCCATATATCTTACCAACTGGGTTGTGCACAAAATCTGGAAAGTTCCTTCTCTGTTGTTGTTGTTCAAACGTTGTTCAAATGCTCCATCTTCAAATGCTGATAGGAACATCACTGAACATCAGTTTGATGTTTTTCCACCAGACATAAAATAATACATTTTACACGTATATAGGACCCTATCAATAAAATTCAATTTTCTTCATTTTAATTCACAAGATCAACAGATCAATGGAAAATGTAAAGTGATGAAATAATCAGCTCACACATTTGCATGTTCATATCAACTGTTTGACGAATGTTTTACAAAGATTAGCTAATCTGTGACATTTTATAATTTCGTGATTTTAATCCGATTTGGAAAACATTTCATTGTTCCGCTTGTAAATTATTGTCTTTTCTTGAAATCAAGATATTTCTGGTGCAGAATATTGTACTTGAACAGGATGACCTATACATCATAGTGCATAGTACGTGTACATGATCGAGGTATATATTCATAACAGATATGAATTTGAAATTTACAGATGGGCAGTAGAGCTCTTCCATTTCAGTTCAGTTTGTGTTCAGCGTAATATATTTAAACATCAAGGGCAACAATGTTCATCTTTCTGAGATACATGGGGTTAATTTGGATAAAGAAGGCTTTATGGCAAAGAAAAAAAGAACTTTTGCTAAAAATTCCTTCTCACAGATATTCACCATTCAAAACACCTGTAGTTTCTAGCGATCGTTACATCTTTATCCTCCTATATTATCTTTTCTTGTAGGCCCTGCTGTACATTTCTAGTTAAATCTAGGTCTATACCACATTGGTCTAAAAATAATTTCGATTGAAGTAAACCCATCGATATTTTCTTCTCCTGCTATCAACCCGAGGTGTTTAGGGAAGAAGGGAGTTTGAGGGGAGGAAATTTGACCCTCGCATACCTTTTTGAGAACATGTTCCGTATACGGCAAAAATTTGTAGTAACTTCTCTCTTACAGAGTCACTTGAGCCTTTGGTGAAAGCAAAAAAGGAGTATCATGTACTGTATCGCTACATGGACACGGTATCATTTGGCGGTATCCCGGAGGCGCCACGTTGCGGGTGACAAAGTTGCGGATGACACGTTGGTTTCCATGGCGCTCGATGTGATGTCGTCCTTGAACAGACTATCTCTCAGAAACTCGATATTGCACGGAGAATATCTTGTTTTCTTCTAGCCGGATCATCATCAACAGCCAGTTTCTGTATGTATACATGTACATGCACGTATGTATATGTGTGTCTCTGTGTGTAGGTCCTTCGCATGTGTGTATGTATTCATACACACTCCATGTATGTGTACATGTGTGTATGTATACATGTATGTATATTTTTATGCACGTAACCATGTTCGTGTGTGTATGTACTTGCATGAATGTATGTGTGCATGCGTGTGTGTGTGTGCGTGTACGTAGGCTACGTGTGTATGCGTGTGTTGTAATAGTATATGTGGGGTGTCTTATTTTTTTCCGAATATAATCTTTTAAGATTTGTTCCCCTACCCCCAACCCATCGGCTATATTTTTGCAATTTCACCTTGTTGACGATCCAAGCTCGGGCAAAGACTTCTCGTGTTGACACGAGCAATTACAAAGAGCAAGAAATTTAATTAAAGGGGGGTTCTGCGACGAGGAAAGGTAAATACAGCGCCCGCTTATGACAGAATGGGGATATGTCAGACGAAGATGCCAATCATGGGAGATCATGTGTCTCGTGACGTCACGCCGGTATTGTTCGTCGACAGAATGCGTGGAAAATACGAGTTGTAATGAGTGATATGAAGAAGCGGTGGTGGAGAGGGTGAGAAGAATAGAAAAAGTGCAGCGACTTCTGGGAGGCGTGAGCTCTACATCTCGTCAGTCAATGTCAGGCACGGCGGCATCTAAAAATTTGCGGCGTTGTCATCGGAAAGTTCCCGCTTTCTCTATTTTTTTTTACACTGATTTGACATTAGTTACTCCAGGGTATTCGATTTCACCAGCAAGTCGCGGCAGCCGCAAGTCACCGCGCCGTATACTGGCGGTGATTGGAGCTATGTGTGCTGAATGGATGAGGTGCAGATGTACAAGAGGGTGATGATCGACGTCAACAACACAGCAGACGACAGAAGGCTGAGAGTGGGAGGGTCATTTCATCTTATATATATATATATATATATATATATATATACATATATATATATATATATATATATATGTATATAAGAAAAAAAATATAATATGTATAATATATATATATATATATATATATATATATATATATATATATATAATATATATATATATATATATATATATATATATATATACATATATATGGGTCATTCCATGGGGTTGGGTCTTCTCTAGATTTCCATGTTGTGTAGGGAATAAAAGTCATATTCTGAAAAATTTATCAAATAATTGTCCGTGGTTTGCAGTTATTCTTGGAGAGAAATGTGTGAAGAATTATTTGATGAAAAAAAAAACAAGCCTGTGTACAAATGTATTTTGTCTACGACTGTTTCACTAATGATGTCCCATGGTTTTTTTGTGGTTTATGTTGTGACATAAATATATGCCATTTTCATGGCAATGTAAAACAGGAATATACAACCTTTCAGCATTATGCCTATCATAATTAAGAGAGGCAAGGTGACTTCTACAAAGACTATAAGGCACATAAACATTTGTAACAAAATAAGAACACCAGAGCATCTTCAAGCAACCTCATACCTATGTTACAAACGATGTCCATGGCAATTTTTGTTGTAACATAGGTATAGCATGGTTTTACATACACTTCCAATCATAATATGATTAGAAACTTTATTTCTATAATGAGATTTATATTTCAGGAGTATTCTTATCCAAAAATTAGCATCAAAATCCTCCAAATAAACGAGAAAATACGGAACATATCACTGTACTTCAGTGCGATGTCCGGCCTCTTCGTGTAACGTAGGTAAGGAAAGACGCTCTCGCAATAAAAAGAAGAGCTACTAACTTCAGCAATCGTATTCATGTCACTGGCAGTCCTCCCCCAATGGCAGAAAAACTACTCACAGCCAATATACACCTACCTGGACAGCGCAAGATCTGTTTTTCTGCCGTTGTCCATGTAACGTAGGTACAGGAGTTTTAATGTTTCTGATGTCAATTGGTAAGCTTTTATGCTACTTTATGAAAATAATAACATTTGTCATATTCTGTAACTCAATTAGAGGAAAAAAAACAACATCTAAACCTCTGAACTGGCCAAAAATACTGTGGACGATGATACTGTAGTCCCACATACTGAGATATTTGTTACAGGTTCATGTTCATAATTTTGATTGCCAAATTTTCCGTCCATGCTGGTCTCTGCAAAAGGAGCATATATTCCTCTCTTAGAAAACCATACAAAAGTATATCAGTGTATCTTCACTGCAATATAAAATTGTTTTACCTCCCGATTGTGAATTTTTGGACCCTTTTGTCATTAGGTATCTACCAAGGTAGACGTGCTAGAGTTAGTATTAATCACTATAATACTAGTTGGAAAACGTAGATGTCCAGACTGCATCTGAACTAGAGAAATAGAGTTTGCCTTATTTTGCTGGTGATATTGAGGGAACTAGGAGCTGTGAAATTCTTTCTCTTTAACAGATTTACTTCGAAAATGTCAATGTTTTCCTTCCAAGATTTCACTGACCTGTTAGATGCTCTGATGAAGTTGTTAACATTTCACAAAGATTCACCATTTCCATTCCATGTTCACCCAAGTGTGAAGTCTCAAAGCTAAAATGCCAGTGTCCTATTCAGTTTGGGTGGGTAGTGGGTAGGAAAGGCTTCAATAAAATTATGAACCCCAATCAAAATTGGACTATTATTGCTCTACACTATCATTCAAAAAGAGGGCGACAATTTCGATGGGGGATGAATATAAAATAGGGCCTAGTATTATTTTGGGAGTCTATTAAGGACCATAACCGTAACCGTAACCCTGACCCTAGCCCTAACCTTAGCTAGGACACTGGGGGCAGCAACCTGCCCTTCCTACAGTGTAGCTTGCATCTGAAAACAAGTTTTTAGCATAGAGTATGAAAATGATATTTTCCTGTGTTTTACATGCTATATTATTATTATTAATATTTACATCATTTTAAGCATAACCCATTTTTTTTTTCAATTTTGGTGGGAGGTACACATGGAACTCTAGCTAATGGGTATGCCAAGAGGTAGAAATGTAAGCAAAATTGTTAAAATTATTTAATTCCATTCATAAACACACAGATACATCAACAGGAATATATAGTCAACCCCGACAAAAATTTTCTTTTATTTTTTTATTCTATTTCTCTTTACACCTTTTGTTCAGTTTGTTGATGAATCTGCCATGGCTCCTCCTCTACCACCGCTACATGTTAAACTACATGAAAGAGTGAAAAGGACACATCCACAAAGCAACACCCAAGAAGAGCGAATGTAACAAACTAGACAAGAAGAAAACTGCAGAGAGGGAAAATGGACAGAAAAAAAACAAAAATCGAGGGCTAAATGGACATTGGACAAAAGAGCAGAAATTAATTTTAAACAAAGAACATGGAGAAGACAAGAAGACTTGTCTGATTTCTCTTTATTAGTTTTCTTAGTTAGTTGACAACTAGTTGATGATGTTGTTAGTGTATATTAGGTCAAATCGTGTAAAGCTTCACTTTCTTCTTCTTCTTCTGATTAAGTCTGCCTTCTTTCATATCAGAGTTACAAAGAATTGAAGTCTGTGTAACATAGGTATTGTTCCACAGGTGTGCAGTAGATATAATTCCAAAGAACTGTTACAATAGTGTTATTTGTGGGAACATACATAAAGTCTATATGTGTAGGTTTTAACATCTCACACCACAATAAAGGAAATCAGTTGATATGTCGTAGTGTACCCATGTTACAAAGACATACTGTCTGTGTAACATAGGTAGTACACCGTGGGCGAGGTTGTTGTCTGAAAACCCCTGATTATAACAATAAAATCATGTTTTCACTTGAATACCCATACAAATCACTTGCTTCAATTGCGGTGCTTTTAAGAATATTGTCATTGTGTCACTCTTGATGAAAAAGTTAAACCTTTGATTGAAATTGTTAATGGTTTGTAGAAAAAAACATGTTAATAAAAGTGGCTTGCAGTTGACATCAGAACATACAATCTTACTGATAATGATCTCATGCGCCTGTTAAATAACATGTTGATGTGCTATGGACGAAAAAAACGTGGATGTGTTCATTGTTATCATTTCAGAACACAAAATGATGAAGGATGTCAACAAATGAAGTCCGTGTAACATAGGTATTTTGCCATACCTGTTTACCCATGCTGACTGAAAGTGTGCGAAGTAATAAACAGATTTCTGGTGGAATATGTTGAAGAATGGGAGTAACAAATCAGGGGGAAAAAGGAAATTTCAATTTACCCAACTTGAATTTTCAACTTGTATGTCACAATTTCAGTCCCAACCCCATGGAATTACCCATATATATATATATATATATATATATATATATATATATATATATGTATATATATAGAGAGAGAGAGAGAAAACGGGAACTTTCCACCAGGATCGCATCCTGGTCGCTGATGAAGAATGCGATGACTAACCTGTTTGGTGTCTTGTTTCTAAAACGTGCGCTTAATTTCCTCGCCAGGATAAAGCGTTTAATGCCATTTTAGGTTTTAATCTCATAATAGTGGCTACTTGTATAGACCACAGGTCCACCTTTCAGTGCTCATGGCGCTTCAAAAATGAAAAGATATAGATATAAACATGTATATATATTTACATAATATGTTATATATTATGTTATATCATATTATATCACATCATATATGCCTATAATATATCTGAAATTTTGATCAAAATCAGATCCGATTGTGATCAATTTATAAGTGTATATATATATATATATATATATATATATATATTAAATACTTATAATTTGAGCAGAATCGATTCTGATTTGGAAAATAATTTCACTGTTGTACTTTATTCTACTCTTTCTTTTCAGACTTACTTTTTATAAATCATCGAGTTTGGTAAATCCAGACCTTCACTTTTTTGTGCCCCCTACTGCATTCAGCCTTCTTTTTTCTGTTCCCGATTACAGTTCGCTAGTCTGAAGGTTCGTTAATAATCCGAAAATGATATGAGATCCGTTATTACGAAGGTTCGTTAATCCGAGAATGAAACAACTCTGGTTCATCATTCCGAAGGTTCATTATTCTGAAGGTTCGTTAATCCGAAAATGAAGCAAGGTTCGTCATTCCAATGGTTTGTTAATGCGACATTCCTATAAGGTTCGTTAGGAATAATTCATTTACGGATTAACGAACCTTCGGAATGACGACATTTTGGAGTAACGCCACAAATATTCGGATTAACGAAGCTTTTTTATGTGTATAGGGAATTTGTGTGTTTCGGAATAACAAACATCACTTTTTCCATGCCTTCATATTTCCACACTGACATAGGCTCTGCTATAGCATAATATAGGACCATGCAGCCCATTTTTTTCTTCTCAAAGTTGTTAAACCGTGTCTTGAAGGTTTAAAACGAAAGTACTCCAACGTTACTTTTCGTTTTCTCTTCTGACAAAATATGAGTGTTTCGACATGCAGAGTTTTATGGGTGCATAATATGCGTGGCAGATGTCAAGAGCCAATAAAGAAAAAGATGTTGTTAATTATTTCACCCATATTTTCCCCTGCTCCATATTCAACGAGGGAACAGCTTTATTGGCAGGGTGACATGGGGAGGGGGGAAAGGTGGGGTGTAATTACAACACCAATGAGCTGCCAATCATGCCAGAATCGTTGGTTCAAGATTGCCTTACCATCTCTTAAATGTATCATAAAGTTTAAAACTTTCTCTCTTTTTTTTTCATTTTAGCGTTCCCGAATAGGAAATGAACTTTGTCGAGTGTACAGCTTGAATCAAGATGTCGCACATCTTTTCTGGCGCAGATGGTATATTTCTTTTCCTTTGTTTTCGTAGGTCTGATTTCCTATAACATTCTTTAACAGTTTGGTTTGGATATTATTCCGGATATAAGAACTTCTACTCCCTCCCCTTTCGTTGTTGTTTTGCTTTGTTTTGTTTTTGTTTTTGCTGCATGCGATTGGCGATCGCAGGCAAACCAGGCGAAATTGGGAAAATGTAAAGTAAGATATTCAAGACATTCTCTTCAGATACACATTGCTCTATATCATTAAACAGGCCTATACATCTATAAAGGCCCTATTATATACATATATCTACATAGACTCATGATTCAGAGGCAGTGATTCGTAATTTTGATATTTTTAATAGAATAGAATTGTTAAAGGGGAGGACGGGAATGGACTTTCACGTTCGATTCCGAACAAACTCGAATGAAACGGGAAAAGAAATGCGAGAAACCCAACATACTGCTGTTGTGCTCTTGTATGTTCACGATAGCTCCAAGCCCTCCATTATGCCCATGTTATTGATGGCTCATAGTCCGACCTTTTGACATTAATGCGCAGAGGAATTTCATTTACCTCCTATATTCGTCCTGTCTTTCGTCTGGAGGTGCTCAAAAGCAAAAACAACAACAACAAAATCTATATATATACTTATACCCCTCTCATCTTCGCTAAATCGGCAACTTGCAAAGGGGCATGGTCCCGCCTGCCCATTGTTCGTTGCTAACGAAACAATGTGTACATAACCACGTCCTGAATACATCCCTGTTCACTTTGAACAAAGTCACCACAAAACATTTCCCCGTCTGGCACTTGCAAGTTAACTTTGCCTAGTTCTCCTCGTATAAAAACAAACAGAAAAACCCACACCCTTTCAACATATTATATCATGTATTATGTACATTTCTAGTACATTGTTCCGGTAAATGATGATAAAGAAACAGAAGAAAGAGGGTGGGGGAGGAGGGAAAAGAAGAACACTGACGCAATGAAATGATTGATGGTCAAACAAACAAATTTAACATCGAGCCATATACCACCTGAATGTCATATGGCAATATCAAAAATGCCAATTACCGTCGGATTGAAACTGAAGAGCGCTATTTAGGAAGCAGGTTAGTGGGGTGACCTCGGCTGACCTGACCCTGCAGGGGTCAACTGGTGGATAAATCAAGTTGGAATCGTAATTGCGATGATTATGGCAGCTATATATATGCCGAACCGAGAACCATGATTTCACCTCAACAGACAGAATTCATTGAGCATGTTCAGGGGGTAGACAGGGTTCAATTTGAGGTTGGCGCGTACATCTGTTAGCGAGCTCTTCACTTTCTCTTCATTCTTTATGGACAGTTTTTCTCAACAATGACATTAATTATTTATGATACCTCTAGCTTGCAGCCTTTATATCGATCTAAAAATAAAAACCGTTTATGATTAATTGCCCCGCACTTATTTATCACTTAACATCTTAAATCATATACTGACTACTTCACTGCATTTTGAATAAAAATCTATTCCTGATCCTCCGTTCACAAACATTAATAGCATCATATAAGATCTCCCCAGCAATCAAAACTGTACGTTACAAAAGCAACTTTTTGTTGTTGTCGTCTGTTTTCCTGTGGATTTCTCATCAGAGAGGGAACTCTACCTAAATTGGCGCACTATATTTCCGAGAATATAAGTAAACCTTTCTTTTCTCCAGAGCATATTAAGTAAATCATTTTCCCCTCCAATTGAAACAATGTCGTGAAGAAAACAATCTTGTGGGAGACGCGCTCAGTTAGGAGCATGTCATCTCATAGTAAACTGGGGACTACATAATTCACTGCTCTAATCGGAAATATAGCTTTGTTATCTATTTATACTCTTTACAGTGTCATCTTAATCATAAACATCTTTTGCTTGTAAAAACAGATTTAACAAGATAGGCAGAGATGATGAAGTGACAATACTGTAGTGGAAGATAGATGGTAAAGTACAGTACTCGTTGAAATTTGCATTATCATATTATTTGGAAACGGTTCCCGCGTAAAAAATGCACAATGCTGCTCGTATATACAGATAATGCGCATAACGCAAATTGACTGCGTCTCTGCTCTGATTCCTATTGCAGTTAACCTAATTTAATCCATTTTATGCGGAAACAGGGTACCATGTAATAACAGAAAGGGATACTTGGAGGCAACGGGTGAACTCGGGGTGCGCTGTCATACTGTCTGTATAGTCTGTATAGTTTGCCAAAAGCAATCACGAAATAGTTTCTTTTGTTTTGCCTTGCTTTGCTTGTTTTTTTTTTTGGGGGGGGGAGGGGGAGGGCCGCTTGCATGTAATTCAAAGAATGTCACGTTCTTGATGAGTTTACTTTTCCCGGTACTTTGATGTATACTGTGACGAATTTTGAAAATGTTGATTGTGAAATTGTTGCATACCTTGCATTTACATCATAAAAGAACGTGAAAGGAATAAATACACACAGAGACCAACAACCGGAGACAGTTGTAAACTTTAGAAGTGCTTGTCAAACATTCCAGACATTCCAAAAAGCGCAAGAAATTGACAAATAAACGATACGAAAACTGTAAGGATTCTAGTGCCCCCCCCCCCTCTCTCTCTCTCTATTATCCATCTTCTAGTATCTATCTTCACCTGGAACGGTCAACAGCGCTGCCTCCGTTACAACATTCTAAAGTGTCTCTCTAGGCCTACTGTAGATTATTCAGGAAGCTTTTGTAACTGCCAAGTGTTTTTCAAGTGTTGTGCCACTGTCCGCATTTTGTCAGGTTGAACGAGGTTAGCTTTTTTTTTTTTGGGGGGGGGGGGGGGGTAACGTAGAGGGCGCGCATACGGTAAGCTTGAAATCTACCAATCCTCGTTTCTTTGAATTGATTGCTGCACAAAGCAGTGTGTACTACCAATTCACTTGTACCATTACCACTGCTACTAGTACAAGTGTGTTGCTGCGACTTTAATACTGCAATACTGATGATAGAAATGATAATGAAAATGATAATTATACGAATAATAAAAGTATAGATAACAACAGTATAACAGTAGCAGTAGTAATACATAGTAGTAGTAGTAGTAGCACTAAGTAGTATTGAGTAGCAACGGATTGAAAAATCCGTCTGTCCGGAGTTTAAAAAAAAATTATATATATATATATATATATATATATATATATATATATATATATATATGTAACCTGTATACATATATATTTACGACTCTCCTCTGTTATAAGGAGGGAATTCCGTGAAGCCAAACGCAGTCTCCGCAGAACTTATCCCCGACGGCAAGATACAGGTCGATCTTTCGGTCAAGAGCAGCGGCAGTCGTAGTAGCAGCATTCATTCAGGCGAAATAATACAATAGTTATGACACTACTATTTACAGAAGTGAACATAATGATAATATATTATGATAACAATGCTACGTGGTGTATGGAGTATCGTTAGTCTGCTGTGTTAAGACGTTTAGTCGGGCGGATAAGTAGAAACGACGTCATTATTTTGAGACACGGCCCGTGACGAGTGGATGCCGTACGGTGGTAAGCATTCTATGACAAGAGAGGGCGTGCATCAGCAAATACCATGTACAACTACTGCTGGAACAGAAATTTGTTTTCCCACACCGACTGAGCTCACTCTATAAACCGAAATTCTGTGGCTTGCTTCTACGTATCATTTTTTAGCATTCATTACTAGTATTTCACTGGGTAAGGTAAATAAATAAAGATATATATATACACTCGTATATGGCCCATTATTTGATATCAGGTTAGTAGAATGTCTGTTTGTTTGTTTTTTGAAGGATATGAACTGTTGTATTTTCGTTCTTTAAAACTTATTTTTTAATATATGGTACTATACATCCGCTGATTTAACGGTTTTTTAATTCGTTATGCTGCATGTGGAAATTTATTCTGCTCTAGCTATAGTACTTGTATATTTATATTGTCTATTTTTGAATGTCTACATCCATGTTTATAGCAATATCACCACATGTGTATCCAGTTTTAACCTTGTGTAAATGTAATGTTTAATTATAGGACTGTAAGGAATGTGATATTGGTATGACTGAAATTCTTAATAGGTTTTTTAACTTTTCGATTTTTTCTTTAACTGTGAATGTTCTGTAATCATGTATGTACTTTTATTCTGTACGCATGACATTAAACATTAGTCTGTGGACTTACTGTTATGCTTCTTTTCATTTGAAATAAAACCGAATTGAATTGAATTGAATTATAAATATGTTAACCCCATGGCTCAACACTCTTTTGCTCTGGTGGCCAAAAATATGAGAAAAAACCCCCCAGAAATTCATTTTGAATTTTAGCTGCCCTATGGGGGCACCAGAAGGCAGCCTTTTTGGAAATTTGGTGGCCCAACATCAATAATTTTAGTGGTCTGGGGCTATCTTTCACCAGTTGTTAGTAGCCCTAGGCCACCACTGAAGTCGAGCCATGTATACATTATAGGGTGCCTATGTATACACATAAATGTATAGCTTTTGTTTGAGCCCCATCTGGGTCATTGCTATAGCACTGTTTATATTGGTTGCAGAATTACACAGCTTCTAGATCAGTCCAGTTATAAGCTACCAATTCTATATTGATACTGCATTCTAGAAGATAAGTTGATGTTGCTGTACCGTCTCATATCACTTCTTTTTGTACTTTTTCGTGACAATTTAGGCAAGTTTAATAAATTCATGTACAACCCATTCCATTTAATCTGTTCCCAATATCCCAGGATTCCTTCAAAATTTAAGAAATGATCAGCTCCTATTGACGTCAATAATTTGTTTCAGCCAACGAAGATTAAAACTCATAAAATGTACATGTAGTACACACAGTTTTGCCTCAGTCGACTGTACAGTCGAAGGAAAATGTTACTAGGATGTTTACTGACATGCCTTAATTTCAGTGTAAATCAAAATTCACCAAGTCAAGGATTTTCTCTGGTCCCTGTGGATTCAACTTGGCTGTGGCCGACTGTACATCTTCACAAAACTCTTTACCCTGCTGTAATCAGTTTCAGCAAACGACAGAGTACAGATCTGTGCATAATACAGTGTTTTAGACTTGTGAATGGATTACACTACATGTACATGTATAATCAGTAATTATGATGGGTATCACCATTTCATGTAAATGTAAAAGTTTGAAATTCAACGTGTTTCTTCTTATGTCTATTTTTACACAAAATTTTTGCTTTTAAAAATTTACTCAATTGATATTTGACTCGACCTTACCGTGTGAAAATATGGAGTGTATGACATGTATTGTACATTTGTTAAGCTGTATGTCAAAGGGATCACAGAGTTTTGGTTGAGACCTAACTTGAGGTTAGTAACATTTTTGGTGAGATAATAAGAAACCTTTTATGAAATATGAAACATGTAATTCCAAGAGGAATTCAACCTTTGATGAAAATTCCTTTTGAAATGGCCGAGATATCCAAAACAGTGATCCAAATAAAAGGTGGGACCCACCTTTCATTACGACCGCTTTGTTTAACTTCGTTTTTGGATGTCTCTGCCATTCAAAAACCAGTTTTCATCAAATAAACTTTGAATTCCTCTTAGAATGGAACGGTCTGTTTTGTACTTGTATTTTGAAAGCGGTTCCTTAGTATCTAGCAAATAGTTAAAAGCCCAATTCTCATCTCCACCCATACTATACTTGTACCATCCCTTTAACAGGTCAAGAAGGAATTCATGATTCACAACATGCCATCATTAGTGACAATTTCACTGACAAATAGACAGTGATGGTTTTGAAAACCACTCCATATGACCAATGACACCCATTATAACATACAGACTTACAAACATAGGCCCTTTACTGCACATGGAAACTACACAGTGCATAGGAAGTATCAATCCATCATTCACTGAACACTCTTATAGATGCAGATATGATTTTGATACACATCATACAAACAAACACACACACACACACACACACACACACACAACATACACATTTTGAACTACACGTATCAAAACAGGTCTATCAACGTTTACACATCATAAGCAGTGATGTTCCTGTAGAGCAATCAAAGAGAGGAAGCTTGTGTGTTACATGTACATGTATCTAAGTTGGTGTTACTACATGTTGCAATTCCCAAATTACCGAGGCTTTATATTCTTGCTGCTTTGTAGAGATATCCAGTTCCGAGGCTGCTTCCTGTAAATTCAGGCAGCTCTGTCAAAAAAAAAACAACAACAGCAAAAAAAAAAAAAAAAATACATACGTGTACTGTCCACAATTCAATGTCCATCTGCATGCTTTTCTCTGTGTGTTGTGTGTGTGTGTGCGAGTGTGCGAGTGTGCGAGGGTGCGTGTGTGTGTGTGTGTGTGTGTGTGTGTGCATGTGTGTGTGTGTCTCTCTCTCTCTCTCTCTCTGGTACATATGTCACTGATAACTTTTTCTTGCACTTCATCTACAAAGTCTGAACAAGTTTTCAGCAGTGTTGACGAGTTACAAAATGCAAAGGTCAGAAATGTGCCTCTGCCAACTCTACAATGCGATATGAAAGTCTCTCTTGAAACATTTCTCTGGTGTATTCTTTTTCTTCCCAACTTTCAGTGTATGTGTAATCTGCTTTCAGAAATGCATACCAACTGAACTTAACTTGACATTTGCCTTAAAGGTACATGGTCCCGGTGGTTTAGTCAAATGCATACGCGGGCGCAAGGCGCAAGTTTCATATAGAGACCTACGCTATCGACTCCTCTTTAGCGCTTACGCTGTGGCCCACTTCGCCAAGTCCGAAGAAGTCCGATCCACTGTAGTCAGTGGTCCGATCACAGTTTGGCTCATGATTCGGCTGAGGGGGATGACAGCTTTAGCAAACTCTTTTGTGATATCATAGTAACAAGCACATATGCACGCACCCTGGCATTACTACAGACTGCGCGATGCGCAGAGAAGACAACGAAAACGTTACTTAGCAACACCTACGCGCTTTACTCTTGATGACAGCTCAACTTCGGTAATCTTCGCATCAATGCTGACGGTGATCGGCAGTATCATCAACAGTGCCCTCTACACTACCGGGACTATGCGCCTTTAAGCTACGTACTGATCCAACTAAGTGTATAAGCGCAGGTTGACTCTCATTGTATAAACTCCACCTCAACATCGCGGACTGCTCTACAGAACAAGACTGAGACATGAAGCTCTTCCTGTACTGCAATTCTCGGCATATCACTGCCTTTAATTACAACTCATATTTTACATACACCACAACAGAGCAGAAGTCGTCGACAATACTGACGAGAGTCCTTCAAAGATGTTTTTTGCCTTCCAGTGTGAACTGCCGCCAAGGGCGATGTTCCATTCTCTCTTCCCAAACGAGACTCCAGCTCTTATTTACGATCTGCCTCCTCCCTGTCTGTTCTGCTGGCCTGGAGCCTGTGGATGAGAGACAAAACAAAAACAAAATAAAATAACTAGAAAAGCACTCGGAGAGCACTCCACCAAGCAGCTCATTTCCACCCATAAACGCATGCTGAAATCACCCAATTTCCCAATATCAGTATAGAAGACTTTTGTTTACATCATCGGCTTTGAGCTATGCTGCCCAGTGCCTCGCCCAAGCAGAGCACGCCCTTACAGCGCGTATGCCAACCTCAAATACGCGCAGCTTGAACTCCTAAGTTCATTGAGCCTGTCTGCAAAAAGATAAAAAAGTCCTTCAAAAATCCATAAAAATTTGGGGATCACTACCAAAAGTTAATCATCTGTTCCCTGTGTAATTATCAACTTTTCCTGCACGTTTCATTCAAATGCGTTCAGATGCATTGAGTTATTTAGCAAATACACAAACCAACACCGATGAAAATACAACCTCCTGCCTTTGTGGAGATAAAAAAGCATGACGTGAGGTTTCTGTTCACTTCAAATAATTTCCTCATCATGCCAGTACAAGGTAATGCTGTCAAAACTCCATGAATGCAAGTACAATGCTG
This sequence comes from Diadema antillarum, assembly GCF_040938485.1. Taxonomy (NCBI): domain Eukaryota; kingdom Metazoa; phylum Echinodermata; class Echinoidea; order Diadematoida; family Diadematidae; genus Diadema; species Diadema antillarum. The sequence continues at coordinate 547,416 of NW_027270984.1, forward strand.
TCAAAACTCAATGAATAAAGGATTCAAATGTACACTTTCTAAACCCCCGATGTGCCCGTGCTCATGGTCGAAACTTGTCAAACAATGTCACTGGCTTCATTCCACGCTAAATAACTGTAACGTTATCCCTTTACATGCCCAGACACATAGCTTAATTTGCCAAGAGCAAGCCTACAGATGTGCCCCCATCAGCACTTAAAGCAAAGAAAGGGTCAAACAACATGTATCAAATCCATCATCTAATTAAATTTGATCGCATTTCTGTCAAATTTATGATAATCTATGACTAAAACCACAAACATCTGAAAGTTTGACTATGAGACTGGTCTTAAGGATGGTCTCAATTTCATAAAGTGCTTTCCAACCTTGTAACAAATGCCTGCAATGGCTGTGGCAGTGGTTGAACTAAAAATCAGCAGTCGAGAAAACAGATGCTGCCATGACATCTACTGAATGTCTGATTTTGAAAAAAATGTACCCCGATTTATCCAGTAATAAATATACATTGCTAATTCATGACTTTTTCTTTTTTTCTGTTGCTTTTTCCCTCCTTGAATGAACTCTACACAATACTTCAATGAATTATACCTGAAGGGGAACATTTTTGTCTTAGATTTTGCTATCAAATTGAAATAAATCTACTCAGATCCTGGTTGAACGAATTTAGACAAAGACCAGGTACCCCATGCCAAATGAAGATCTTTAGCTCTAGTGACTGCAAGAATTTGTGGGACACAGGCTTATGAATATGAAGCACAGTCACTACTGTTTCTGACCGTAATGCACAGTCAAATTGCAAACAGTCTACAAACATATACAAAGCAATAATTACATGAGATAACCAATGAAAGTGACAACTTACCATTCCTGGGCGGAACCTTGGTGGTGGGGTGCGGTCACGGCGCGCCTCGCGGGAGCGGTTACGCACAACTTTGGAGTGAATGGCACAACTCACGCAGTAGTGAAGCTTTGCATACAGCTTTGGGAGGGCATACACTGCAAAAACAATTGGGGGGGGGGGAAGAAAGACCAAAAAGAAAACCTCATAGTCTGTGTGCTGACATGCACATCATAGTGTTAACAATGAAAACTTTGTAGCTTGTGCAGAAAAGCTAAACATGATCAAGATGATATGAGGGACACTCCCTGTACTGCAATATGGGACACACATATCAAGAGATATTGAGATTTCCACAAAAATATATGCCTCCCTATAACACGCTATATCTCACTCTGAATGTATATCATCGAGATGGATAATGAATATACATCTGTGAAGTAGCACATCTGGTCTCGGTCTACAATTTGTCTGAAATCGTGAAATGGAAATGACAATATCTTTTTGAAAAGTAGAAAATGAGACCACACTCATCAAACAGGAGATTCATGCCATTGAGACAATTGGTGGGCTAATGGAAGTTAAAGGGTGTGTACAGTTCTAGTCGAGGTGAGGATTTAGCTTATAACGTTTTGCGAGATATTCAGAAACCACTCTATGAGATGTCAAAGAGCATGCAGTTCTAAGGGGTATCAAAAGTTTATTCTATGAAAATCGGTTTTGAAATGGCTGAGATATCCAAAAACAAGGTGAAACAAAGAGATCCTAATAAAGTTGTGGTATGTCACCTTTTATTATCAGCACTTTTCTGGATATCTCAGCCATTTGAAAACCAACTTTCATCAAATAAACGTTGAATCCTTCTTGAAATTACATGCTCTTTCATATTTCATAAGACTAAGAGGCTTTTCATTATCTCACTTAGGAATGTTCAAAACATGAACCCCCCACCTCAACCAGTACTGTACATTCCCTTTAAAATCAAAACGATGAAAAAGAAAAATATCAGCTCTGAGAATAATTTGAGCCTACTCAGATGAAGACCAAAGTTGTTATTGGCAATTTCAAATAATGTCAACCAACATGGTTACTCACTGATCAATATGCTAAAAGTGCAATCCATATTTTGTTTGTGTCAGTGTGTGACCGCCATAGCTTATGATCAAACTTTTTCTTCAAAGAACTACTTGGTAACTCTGCCAGAAATATGTCATGGCATCATTATTACCCAGCCAAGTAAGAGGGTGCCGATATCTTCATCAGAAATAAGCGACACATTTCAATTACTTTTAAATGAAGATTGCTATTATAGGAACATCAAAGCTACAACTACATAAACATTCAAAAGAATGTCATCATGTGGTTGAAGAAACACAGGCATCCAAGTGTAACTGAACCCATCAATCTACACGCGTCAGACTCGAACAAGATTGTTACTGATCTCTATGTTGACTTTAATATTGAGACAGACACACCAAACAACTTTCTCCTATGGCTAACATTTCCCCCATCGATGTTGAAACTCCCGTTGCAAGTTCGAATCTTCGAGTCTTTTCCTTACCTTCATACACACTGGCTTCCTGGATGTCACGGATGGCGGCCGCCTCCACGATATTCCTGATGACGAACTTCTTGATGGCCTTGTCCTTCGGGACGCAGCGGGCACAGTTGGTGCAGCGGACTGGCCGCACGTGGCCACGTCCCTTCTTGCTGCGTCCGTTGTTGCGGCGCTTTTGAGTCTGGAGACAAGGAGGAAAACAGAGACATAGATCTAGTCAGCAAAATCAATTCGTTTGGCCAGATTTGGCACTCGCGGGATATATCACCTCCCCCTTTAAAAAATTTGGTCACTACCAAGTCCAGTTGCATAAGTTATTCCTAACGATGACAAGATAATAGACTCCTTTATCGGTACCATATTTACAGTATTAGTAACATTAGGGCCACCACAAAAAAGGCTTGGTAATGAGCTACTAAGTTACCTAGTACTACTAGACAAAGCAATTTCAGTCATTTGAAATTTATGTTCTGGTCAGCATTGGTCAGCTCGTCAGTATTCCTTTTCTCATCAAATATTTAGATTTTGTGAATGCAGTAGAAACACAAAAACTCAACACTCGTCAGTGTGTTAGAAAAGTCCAATCTGCTGGTGCTACATTGGATCTGTACAGAGCAACAACATGAATTAATTGAAATTGAAATCAACACTTCCTGATCCTGTAAACCACAAATGTTGTCCAAATTCATGCAAAGAAATGGTTCAGCATTGTTCGACTTGGAAGTTGACAATATTTATTCTGTGTGTTTCTAAAACAGTTCACACAACCTGGTTCAGTCGAGTGAAGTTAAGTTGGGGTATCTGCTTGGATTGATATGAAACTGCATTAAATTAGATTTATAGATCTGGTGCATGCACACACAATCTACAAATACCAAAATTTATTATACTGCTACAAAGTACAATATCTAACTCTACTTGTCAACTTCGTCTGGGCCACGGGCCAGTCATAATATGATTATGATGGGGTTATGTACTGTAGAGCTCTCACGTTAGACAGGATATCCAGCCTGAGCAAATACTAAAATAGATTTAAACGTTACAGACAGCTTTTGTTACTTTTTTAAATTAAATTTAACAGCAAATTTTTCGTTCAGTTGAGTAGAAAAGTCCAGATCTAGTGTGCTTTTTTCTGTAAAATTTTATGACTCGCTCTCAGGTCCTACTGGCTGCTTTAGTAATTAGTGCAGTGCCTTTACTGTTACTGGCAACATTTACAAACGTTCACTGGTTCATGACAAACATTTGATCTGTATTGAGGCAAGGAAGTGGCACCAATACCATAATGACATTGTCGAGTTGAAACGTGTGAGAATGTCCTATTTAAATCGCTGTCAAAGCTAAAGACTGATTGTCTAAAATGAACGCTCCACAGAGCACGAACCTACGAGAAAGTCGCGCGTAGTCGCCGCCTTCCAACACAGTCATTACGTTGTCTATACATGCATGGCACACGTTGCGTTATGGCTGCACGAGTGCACTCACTTGCACTTCCCCGCGCTGCGCACATGCAGCATGCAAATTCTATCACCACCCGGTCTATTTGAGCACACTTTGTCACACGCTACGCTCAGTAACACAGAATGAGTGACTTTTTTTACTATTACATCACTTTCTTGCAACCTTAATAGCCACATTCATCCGCGATATAAGTAATAAAATGCTTTCTTAACACCACATTAAGTGTAAAATCGTAGCAGTTGGCGTCTCTGCTTATTACCATTATGAACGCTGTGGACCAAAGAGACTGACTTCCGGTTAGGGTCGAAGTTCGTTCGCGAGCTTGCTTGAAACGTCGCCCTCTTTTGACCAATTAAAGAGTAACGTGTGAAACCAAATCACTGATCTCGTGTGAGGGTATTCCAGGTATAATACAGAGATCAGTACAATGATTTGTACGGTAATTACAGTCAATGAGAAATATCTCTTCGGATGTATCGACGATGAGAATGCAATTTTTGCGTGTTTTTCGTTTATCAGATCACTAAATATGAACGAAAAGTAGCAGCAACCAATATTGGTTACCAGAAGGTTTTATAGTATTTTACCCTGGGTGTGACAAATTAGGAAGTTGCGTTTGAAGACGGGAAATTCGATACCGTACATGGCCGGCGGAACCGGGGTTGGGGGGGGGGGGGGGGGGGGGGCAGGGGGCAGGGGGTAGGGGGCTCAGCTTTTTTTTTTTTTTTTGCACCATACAAAGGAATACATAAGGTGTCACCACTTTGGCCCCCACTTGTTTATTTGTTTTTGTTTTTGTTTTTGTTTTTTACCCCGGAAGTGGGTAAGTGGCATTAGAAAGAAAGAATATAGGAACGTGGAGCGCGATATTAGTAGGTTATTCTTTTTTCCTTTTAGCTCATGAAACCTGGAAGTTGGCCCCCACTTGTAAAAACGCTCCGCCGACCCTGCAAAATGTTTTGGTTCTCTCGACCCCTTCCAGTTTCGATTGAAACTTATTGTTTACTCTCAGGAAATCAAACTATAAAAAAAGATTTAAAAAAAAAAGAAATGTGGCCGTAGGGAGACAAACTCTACCAAATCACAATTCGCCACTACCTTAGTTCAGATTCAGAATCAAGATGAATCCATTATTGACAGGACGTCTGCCACAAAACACTTGATTTTTACTACTAGTATGCTTTGTCGTCTTTAAACGTAAATTGACGTCTTATGAAACTAAATAAGTGATTATATTACTTGGTGGGCTGGTAAACTTAAATTCTAAATTGCTATGTTGTGTTACATTACGTTAGAATGAAGTCCGGCAATTATTTTCTTTCGCTATTCGGAAATTTCGTCATAAATCCGATTGCAAAGTATGCAAAGATGTGTCCCATGATAATTTTGGAACATGAATTTTTACTTCGCTGTAAGCGGAATTTTGTTGTTACAGTGTTCGTTATAATGCATGGGAGTACTAATACGTAGTAGGCTCTATTCTAAATTGCTCCTTACCTTGTTACTACATATGTATAGGCCTAATCTAACTAGATTTTGACGAGTTTTGACTAGATTATTATTGCAAACATATTTTTTCTTGTCCTCACACGACAGCGTAGCCAACTTGCCTATTCCTCCCTCAGTAATTGTCATTTTTTAAATTATATAATTTGACACCTACTTTCTTTTGTTCCTTCTTTCTCTACTCTTGATTTCGATTTATGGTCTTTGTGGTTGTTTTTCTTTTATCTATAGGCCCTAATTTTTCCTTTGCAAATATTTCTTTTCTATCCAGTTCCCTAGCTGTTTGTGGTTCTTAAATATGTTTTATATTTTGTTTTGGAAGTACTTCATCAGTTGTAGTGATTATGAGGACCTTTAGTTTCACAAACTTTGCTTTTTAAGGATCCCCTCGTCTTCGTTTTCCTGCTTGTCCAGTGAATTCCACTTGAGTTTATAGGCCTATATTTGTTATTCTCATGTTAATTGGCACGTGTAACGTATTCAAACGTATTACGTTGTACAGAAGTGAATGAACTTGAACCAGTAATCTTGAACTTGAAACTGTTCATTAGAAATAATGGAACAACAACAGCAAAGTGTCTGATCGTCTTATCGTCTAATTGCCGTCGTAGAGGGCGTACCGTGTGTAAAAGCATTCATGCCGTGCGAATGTGTACAGTGTACAAAGTACGTACGTACTTAACACACATACAATACCCACTGTGTGTGGTTGTGCAGCTAAGAAAAGCCAAGCGAGTTCTTGTACGGGAATAATCTCGACAAGGTAAGTAAGAAGAGGTTTGAACTGTGATCAGCAAAGAAGGGAAGGTAGTATGTTCCTTGTTTATGATTTTAAATCGTCCACCGTGTTTGATCAATGTGTTTTTGATGTTGTAGATTACGTTTGTGAATCACATAGTATTCATCACATAGCCATTCATCGCAGGCACACACAGCATACTACTAGTAGCACAGGGCCTCGTTATCCTTCAGCAACATAACAAACAAGCGTGAGTGCTGCTGTTGTGATCGTGTGACCGGAATTACCTGCAGAGATATAGACGATAGAAACGTGTACTCGATTTCTGTGTGTTGAGGAATATACGAATATGAATTAGAAATCAATGTCATCAAAGTTTCATTTTACAATGTACGTATATCAATTTAGGCCTGTTGGCCGTAAAACTAAGTATCAGTTAGATAGACCTCTATCATGTCTATCTAGTGGTAAGTTCCTTATTTTTGGCAATGGCTTAGAAACTTCAAAGTAGTCTAACTGTAGTGACTAACAAAGTTAGTGTAATTTACAAAACATGCTCAGCTCAGTTGCCAAAATGAATCATCACAAAGACAGAAACAGATCAATTTAGACACCTAACATTAGTAAATCTAGCTAACCGTGGTTAGGCCTGACTGATATATTCGGAGAGTGATTCATCTGACATCTCTCCTCATACAGGGATAGACTGCAGCCACATTCACAGAATATGACAATTTCCAGATGTGTTCCATAAAATGTGTTCCAGGGGTGGTGGTCACTATTTATCATTGATTTTTCATTCTTTTTCATACCACAGCTCTTGACGTTTCAGCGGTCACAGTCTGTTGTGTCTAGGCGGAGAACTTATCACCTCAACATGAGGATTGCCATAGAAGGATGTGGCCATGGTGAACTCGACAAGATATACGAAACAATTGCCTTCGCAGAGCAAAAAGAAGGTAAATCATCCCTCTACTAACACTGACTAATTTGTCTTAACTCCATACCAAAAAAAGAATAGCACAATTAATCTCTTTCATTTTCACTAAAATTTTCTCTCATACTAAATTTTTCTTTGTTTTTTTATTTTTATAAGGAGACTGCACATAGATGTGAAGCAATGCACAAAAAGCTATGGGAGTGTTGACACACTTCATCATGACTTATTAATCAGTTGAAAATTGAAACCGATTTGATCATTTGAGATATTGTCACATTTCTGTGTATATGCTCCTGAAATAGATTACCAGTATGTTGTTGAAGAATTCTTCTGAATAAATGTATTCATTAATGCGATATACAATTAATGCAAAATATACCTGGATTCAGACAAGTTGTTTGGTCTTTACACAGTTTAGCAGCTTTCATGAAATGTCTGACTTACTACATATGTAGGTTTCTGTATATATATTGTCCTTTGATATGTTTATTGCAGTCCATGATATCAAATATTTCACTCACATTTATAATTTAGGGTTGAGATTTTTTGTAAGTATTGTAAAATAAATGTGATTGCAGTGTTTAGTTCCTAGAAAATTATATTCTTGTCTCTATATAGAACATTATTTACATACATATCTGAGATATTGTTAAACTTGAAAATTTCTCATGCATGAAACTTTCACAAATATTGCGAGGAGATGAAGATTCGTGAAAGTAAATTGTAAATTACATGCAACTTTTTTTGTTGATACGTGCAAACGTTTTTTTCTCTATACACAATGCATTGAATGCTGGTTGCCTATTTTGCCAAAGTTTCATGCTGCAAAAAAGGCCATCAGTTCCAAGTTGCGAAAGTTGCATGCAGCAAATGTTTCTGGTGTTACAGTAATCAGGAAGTATTTTACTTGTTTGTCTGGCTTTAGGCATAAAGGTGGACCTGCTGCTGTGCTGTGGCGACTTCCAGGCAGTTCGGAATGAGGCGGACATGGAGTGCATGGCAGTCCCCAAGAAGTACAGACAGATCAACACCTTCTACAAGTGAGCATCCTGTATTGTCATGCTCCTTTTTGTCAAACCCTTATTGTGATGTGTTTGCTATTTGGCACACACAGGGGGAAAGCTCTCTTTATTGATTGGTGTGGATGTCTGGAAACTAATCATCAATGAATAGAGATTACCTAATCCCCTAATCTGTATTGTTTCATCACAACCTTCTGGTTGGACTGGGACACATTGTGACTCCTGAGTGAGCTTGCTATTAAACTTTACAGCTAAGTCAAGATAAGATGTATCACTGGATGCTATTGAAAGAGCTTGGGAAGATAAACAAAGTTCCTCTGTACAAAAAGAAAAAGAAAAAAAGGGATAAACACCCTTTGAAGCATTGGGACACCACCAGAAAAACAACAACAAACAAGTGAAAAAAACAAATACAAAGTGTGATCATATTGAGCAGTAAAATGTAAAAGCTGTGTTAGAACAAATATTCTGACATTCCTGATAAGTATGTGCAAGTTAGCAGACACTTAAAATTCACAATTCAGTTGTTAGTCCTATATACCTACATTGGTGTTGGTAGTTTCTAGCAGTCAAAGTTGGTTGCAAGTTTTAGTAGCTGTACTTAATGTTTGCCTGTCCCTACAATCCATTATTTGAAGTTTGTATAGGTTGGGCAGTCAGAGCAAAATTAGTCTTTATAAGATGTGTCAAACACTCATTTGACTACAGCCATCTAGACTTTGTTACATCACAGGCAAAATGATATGCTGTATACTATATGTTGTAGTATGTCATTCATTTCTCTATCATGTGGAATTAGGAGTATACAATGTCATTTCTTTAAAAAGACACCTTGTGCATACAATAGAATTTAAAGTGAAAGATACTGTAACTATATTTTACAATACATACAATTGATGAGAAGAAAACATGTTATCCCACACACCTCAGTTCATGTGACAAGTACTGTAGATGGTTCAAGCCAATGTTTTATGGCATGATGTGCACAACTTATCTCCTAGCCGATGGAGAATGTGAGCCATGAAGTTGACATGTTTTTATAACTTGGAAGTTGATGCTGGGAAATCACATAGATCAGTGCTGCAATTATGCAGATTTGTAGAGCCAGTATTCAGCAGAGGAAAGTCTGTATAATACTTGCTTTATGTGATATTGCAATTACTAGTTTATTCCTTTGAGTTTGACTTAGATAAAAAATCGAAACCAAGTTTCCCTCTTGTCTCCTAGGTACTATTCTGGTGAAAAGAAAGTTCCTGTTTTCACCATATTCATCGGCGGAAATCATGAGGCTTCAAACTACCTTGCTGAGCTTCCATACGGTGGATGGGTTTGTCCGGGAATTTATTACATGGGTATGTTGTGCTTCTAATTTTATGAATAAGTGTAGAACATTATTTAGAATTTCATTTCAGTAAATTTCAGTAGCAAAGTAAGTAGTAGTGTGTGTCATTTACAACTTTAATAGTGCTTGACATCATATTCTCTGTTCATCCTTCAAAGTAGGTTTGATGGGCCTGTTATGCATTGTATCTTTAGCTGGAAGAGTGCTTTTAAATGTCTTGCCAGCGCTTTGCCATTCTTTTCCCTTTAGAGGACTCATGTGGAGCTTTCATTGTGGAGTTATTCATTGGCTTTGCCCGTGGAGACCCATATAATAGGGAGCTTTAGATTTTAGACGCGCGGACGTTCAGAGGAAAAAAAGATGTTCTGAGCGTGCGCAGAAGTGCGCGTCAAGTCGATCTATTTTTAGCTTGCGTCACCTGAGTTTTTCACTACGCGTACTGGGCTATTTTTACGTCCGCACAGTTTGCAACGTAGAGAGCTACTTCATGCATCGATCATATGGGGGCGCGATTTTATTTTTTATACGTTGCGTCCCAGCGTAATCTAAAGCTACTTTTCAGCACGACACAGGGGAGAGGAGAACGTCCATCGCACTCGTCGTCTCAAACATCCGCGCGTCAAAATCTAAAGCTCCCTAATGTTTACAGACAGCAATGTGCAGACATTGTAAATGTGTATTGGTCAATTACATCTCCTGTGCTACTCACTAAGTGATCACACATTTTTCATAGTGGCGTGGAAGTTTGTTTGTTTGTTGTTAGGTTTTTTTTTCCACTCAAATAATAGGGCAAGTTTATAATATCCTTACCATCCTACACCTATCTTCAGTTGTCCTTACAAATCCTGTATGGGCCCCTCATGATGTAGACAACTCCTGTAAATGTTTTGCGACGATAGTCAAGGATTATTCTGTGCCATCTGTAAAGAGTACGCATGCGAATGGCTGCCACAAGATGTGTGTTGCAAAGATTTGAAAGAGCCCTGTTGAATGTGTGACTGCTTTGTCCCGGCACTGTTACCCTCTCCAATGCCTCACCCCCCCCCCCCCAGTCATTACTCATATTGCCAAGACCAATGATGCATATATGTCATCTTGTATAAACTATTACCGATCACGCAGGCTATGCCAGCATAGTGAACTATGGAGGGGTGAGGATCGGCGGCCTTTCGGGCATCTTCAAGAAGCACGACTACAGGAAGGGTCACTTTGAGCGACCTCCGTACTCTCCAGACGAGATGCGCAGTGCTTACCACGTCCGGAACTTGGAAGTCTTCAGGCTGAAGCAGGTGAACTACAGTGCACTCCCGTTATAACGAAATGCTCGGGACCGGCAGTTTTCTTTCGTTATAACGAAATTTCGTTATAACCGAACAATACAATATATAACGAAAACAAGGAAACCACATATATGTATAAACTGTGTATCATTCTGTTTGCTGAATACTCATCATACACTGGAAAGCTATGTGAAATGTGATGGGATAACTCTATTATTTTTTATTACAATAATAAATGCAAGTTCCCCTCAGAAAGTGTGCGTGACACAAGGAGAGAACACACACTGATGTGAAGCGTTCGCCCATGCAGAGACGCTATATACTAGTATATGCTTGTTCCGCTACGTATTTTCGAAAGCAATTCGCATTTCGTTATAACGGAGCACATTTCTTTTGTTTTTCTTTTTCTCTGGCGCTCGGAAAAGACTTCGTTATAACGGAAATTTCGCTATAACCGTGTTCGTTATAAGCGAATTTTGTACCATAGACTTTAATGGTGATAATTTTGGGACCAGAAGATCTACTTCGTTCTAACGAAATTTCGTTATAACCGTATTCGTTGTAACGGGAGTGCACTGTATATAAGTTTAACATTGTGTGTTGAGGGTGGTAGAATATGTGGTAGATGTGAGTTTGTCCTTCTAAAATCTTGTAAAAGATGTTTTGGCAGTGAAGACAGTAGGCCCCTATATGGTTTTACAAATTGTTGTGTTCCATTTTACTGCAAGCATGGGTTTCATGTTAATGATTTTATTATGATGAAATGCTAGTGTCCAAGCATCCATGAAATTTCTAGAATCAGAAACATGAAAAAAACAGGACACATTTCTTTATTTGAGCTAAATCCCCTCCGTCCTTTTAACATGAACATTTCCCAAGCTTAAACTAAAGATGCATTGAATGCAGAGAAATTAGTGGAATGCGCATTGAAAGTTTTAGAAATTTTCACAGTGCATCCACAATAAACATGGAGAAAATATTGAAGGAATTTCACAATTCTTTTGCACATTCCTGTGATTTGTTATTGAGATATGCTACTCTGACAAACATCATTTTCCATGCCTTTTGCAGGAACAAAGGTGTGTAAGTGTTATGTTGATGTCCTGGAATAAATGGAAGTGTTGTCCCATTTTTACACACAGGTCCAGCAGCCCATAGACATCATGATGTCACATGACTGGCCCCGAGGCATCTATTACCATGGCAACAAGGAGGAGCTCCTGCGCAAGAAGCGTCATTTCAAGGAGGAGGTCATGAGCAATACACTCGGTGAGTCTGGAAGGGCCATTTAAAAAAAAAAAACCAACGACAAAAACCCCCACAAAAACTACCATTGGTGTGGGGATGGAAGGTCACCAATTGACTGACCTCATTACGAACCCATCAGCCACCTGAAGGCTCTTGTGTTATGAAAGACAAAAGGAAAGGGGGGGTCAAAGGTCATAAAGAGCAAAAGAAGCTTTGCAGGGAAATGGAAGTCTGATTACTAATCTATCTATCTATCTATCTATCTATCTATCTTTTTATCCTATGCATTTACCTATCTATCTATCTATATATCTATGTATATCTGTATCTATGTACATGTTATGATTCACTTTCATCTCTTGATCTTACAACAACAACAAAAAACGATTTCAATGAACAAGTTTTATCAGCAAATGACTAGACTTGGTGACGACAGAATTAGTGCCAAGTGCTTTGCAGGGCTCATACAGGTCAGGGAATTTCAAAATGCTCTCTCCAGAAGCAAAAAGTCAGAGAAAGTTAGGGAGTTCATCCATCCTACAAACATCAGATTTGACCCTAGCTTAGGGTCAAATGGGGTGTTCATAGAAGTAACAATATCAACTTGCAACACATACACAAGGAGAGAGTAAAAGAAAAAAAAAATGCACATTCAATCTTGATTGATGTGGTATTTTACCAGCTTGATTATCCATCCGCCACAGGTAGTCCCCCAGCGGAAGAATTGCTGCATGACCTACGACCTGACTACTGGTTCTCGGCGCATCTCCACGTCAAGTTCTCGGCCCTAGTTGAACACAGAGTAAGTCATGTCCTGTAATTGTGCGGTGAATTCTTTCTCGGGTAAGGATTTACAGATTCCGTAGCATGATCAATTGAAAATTGCATTCAACAGAAATGCAAACACACGCAAGACTGAACATCTCTAATGGGATTGTGAATCCATTAAGAAATGAAGTGTAAGCTTAAGTGCTCTTTTCGCTGACACATAGCTCAGTTTTATCACATAGGCAGTAGAAGCTGGCCTGGAAAGAATCACACTGTTAAGCTTCTTTGACATTGCTCATTCGTTTGAAATTGAACTTAAACATGAGTAAGGCTTCACTTTCATTCTTTTGATTGACCCTAAATGAAACATCATCCTTACCTATTCATTAATCATTTGACAAATGCGAGTGCTCAATGCATAACAGCGGAAACTCAGTATACTAGTAACTAGTCCTCAGGACCAAGACAATTGTTCTTTATATCATATATTTTGTTATATCAGTAGTCGATAAACAATAAAAAGGCAAGGAAAATAAATTCATTGGGACCGCAGAAATTAGTTTGTTACATTAGATCTCCTTATATTGAGTTTCCACTGTATATGTCTATAATATGCTTGGAAATGAGACATTTCAATTGTCTCCTCTTTCAGGGTAAAGATGGGTCCTTGGAAAAGACTACCAAGTTTTTGGCGACGGACAAGTGTCTTCCGGGGAGGGATTTCTTGCAGGTAAGCCACTTTTGTGGAATAACACCGGCATAGTTTACTGAAGTAGATCGCATCCTTGGGATCTTGCATATGATACATTTTATGGAGCTGCCAAGTCTTATTAATTCTGTATCATGCTGTCTGAAATCCTAAAAATCTCTTTGTGTCCTGATAAGAATACCACTAAGTGAAAATCCCTTTGATTTGAGAATTACTTTTGCATGCTGAGATGCATGTAAGATTGTAACACAGCCGTATTTCCTTTGTTGGTCTTTGAAACCTACTTGGTTTTGGTGAGGGGATGCTGGCAATTAGCAGCCCTGCATGTTTATAATCAAATGTTATACAGCGCTTTGAGCACAATGGTGCGGGAGAAGACTCAATAAAAAGCATCATTCTATTATCGTCATTATTCCTGGGGTGCTTTGGCACGGGCGTGTAAAGTGTGATGTCACAAATACTTTCTGGAAAGAGAATTCCAGAGCCCAAGCCCAATATAGCTCTCTACTTCTGGTATGGATCCCTTCAGCTACAGCACCAGGGAAGGAAGGGAAAGACTAAAAATGATACATCTTATTTACACTCTACACTCTACTTTTCTTGTGAATTGCCCAGATCATCGAGATTCCTGACAAGACCGAGCGGCCGTTTGAGTTGTGCCACGACCCGGAATGGCTTGCCGTCCTACAGGCCACCAACCACCTTCTCAGCACAAGTATGAACATCGTCCACATGCCCAACCCCGGCTACAACAGCAAGTAAGTGTGCAATTCCCAAATCAGATGTCATCTCAGAAAGATGTGGAGTGCACATAATCCTATAGGATAATCAAATCTTGGGGGGGGGGGTGCTGATCTGCATGAAGTTCTTTATGAAAAGGAGTAATACATATGCTATCAAAGATATCAAAAGAAAGCAAAAGTATTAATGATTGAACATCTGTGCAAGATCTTGAAAAGGAGCTGGTTTGCTTCATTATGATCTTGCTCAAAATGGTTAGCATCAAGTGCTTACTGTGATAACCAGTGAAGTTAAGTTTTTTTTTCTCTCTCTCTCTCTCTCTGGGGCCATGATCCTATTTGCAAATACAAGTAAACAGATTGCTCATTTTAGATAAGAGGATTTGGTTGTCTTGCTTTAGTAGACCTTTGAAAAATACTTTTTCTCGTGACAGATGGGATTACAGTGTGGATCTTGGACAGATATCTGCCATCCGGTCCATCCTTGGGGATGATCTCAAAATTTCGGATGCCTTTGAAAGAACAGTGAAAGTGTATGACCCGAACAATGTGGACCGGAATCCCAAGCAGCCGAACCTCATGCTGAACCCCCAGACCACGGCGCTGTGCTCCAGGTTGCAAATAACGGACCCCTGTGCAGCACTCATGGGCGGCTCCAGCCCCAGAGAACTCTCGGGTCCGATGCTGCCGGGCAGCCGGGAGATGGCCGAGGACGACTCCAACGATGCGGACGACGACACGTCGGAGTCGTCGCGCATTCTCTTTGAGAGTTTCATTGACTCCGAGGCAGGAGCAAGCTTCCTGGATCTCTCCGTCAACGACTCGAGGAGAAGCAACAACTCATCGCGGATGTCCGTCGATGCTGATTCAAGCGTCAATCCCGCAGAAATTTGTCTTAGTGATGAGGAAGAGCAGGAGGAGAGTACGAAAGGTGTTGGTGATAAACTTACAAAAGGAGGAGCAGGTGATGACATTCCAGACCCAGAATTTGCCGCCTCACCAATAAGGAGAACTTCCCTCTGCTTGCCAACCATAACGAAAACGCCGAGCGCTGCATCTCCGCCCTCCGCGTCACCCCTGGCAGCGCGGGAGAGCAAAGACCCCGCGGCGAGCGAGCTGCAGGAGAAGATCGCGTTTGCCGAGGTGGACGTTGAGGAGATGAAGGAACGGCTGTCCAGTCTGGAAAGCGACACTTCCGGCTTTGACTCCAGCACGCCCCGGCACGGCCAGATCAAGCGGCGGAACTTGGACGTGTACACGTCCTCCTCGCGGGATGCATCCGACGAGGCCAGCATCTCGGACGACAACGACCGGAGCGGGATGTTGAGCGACGACGCGCGGCCCGACGTGCTGACACTGAAGGGTGGGAATGGCTCCAAGAAGTTCAAGAGGAGGAATGTTGCAATTTACACCTCAAATGACGATGATTAAAGCTGTGAGTTTGGAATACTTTTAAGATCTAGTATACATATTTGACACCCGCTGGACGTGCAACTCCTGGTGAGATATGAATGATATTACCATTCTGGTCCTCTTGTGAAAAGAAAACACATTGTCGAAGCAGAGAAAAAACATGATATATGACCATTTAGGTTCATTGACCATGAGGCTAAGGACGTAGACACAGGCAAACATATCAATATGATAGCTTTGGCCAAATAGTGTTACATTCGTGCAGTCTTTTTGTAGATAATCAATTGGTCATCGTACATGTATATATGTATGCATGGCTTGGTTATAATCAGAGTGGATGATTTTCCCCCATTGGTCAGTGCGCAGGATCAAAGCTCCTGCGTAACAAGTGTTTTAAGCCACAAATGTACAGCAAGTGGTGTGAGATAGTATCAGAAGAATGCACAAAGTTTCTCATTGTGCAGATTGGCAATTGACTTGATGCTGAGGATTTTTGTAACTTACAACAATTCCTTTGCTGATTTTCACCAAAGTGTGCATCACAGAATCACAGAGCAATGAATTGGAACAGATTTTTACACTTTTATACATTTTTATATGTAGATACTCGCTGTACAGATCTATTCTATTTTTAATTGCACAATATTGTGGCAGAATTTGGGACAATTTAATTTGCGCCCAAGTGAAAGGGAGCAATTTGAACACTCAGGTTGGCATGTGCTCGTGGTTAGAATAAAAACTGATCCGTTTTTACTTGAGTTTGTGAGTCCACAAGTAGGAATTTGTAATACAAGAAGTGCATCATCTCTATTATGCTCACATGCATCCCAGAGATATTCTTGTTTGTGATATCTGCATCATGTGATGAGAGCTACATCATACAGAGCCCTGAGATATTAAAGGTATTAGCCCACATTTGTAAACCTGCAGCAATTGGTCTCATAGTTAGCATGGAGTTTGGGTATGATTGCAGTAACACCTGTGCAAAATTTCGTTCCAATTAGTCCATTACTTTCATAAAAATAAATGAAAATGCACCGTATGCATGCGTATAACGCTCGCTAGCTCCGGTCCACGTACGTACTACATGCATGCGATGCATGTGTAAGTTACATGTACGTATAGCTAGCCCGCGCTCGTAATTCGATTTTTGGTCGGGTTGACCCGGTTTGAAAATTGATTTTAAAACGATGATTTTCTCTCTTTTATCGAATGGTATAGACAAAGAGCAACAGGTGAGGTATGTTACTGTTATAACTTGTACTTGAAGTCATATTGGACCTGTTTTATGCAGTTTTGATTTTCGTGGGTTTGCAAATGTGGGCTAATACCTTTATAAAGTTTTGTGGCTTTTGCAAGCACCTCCACTCAAACTTAGCTCAAGTGGAAGTATTCCCTGTATAAAATCAAGGAGAGATGTTCCTTGTAAGTAAAGAGTATTGAGAACAATGCGGAGTTCATTCAGGGAGGTGTTCGAGAAGGAGAAGAAACAAGTATCTCTCCTTTGTACCCATGTCCTGTGCTGCCCAGAAGTTATGCACTCTATTTCAGGTGTTATTGAATTGCTTTGACAAAAGACATCATTTCTATCTAAATATGCATCATTCTTCATTCACAACAACCGAGCGAGCAACAGTTTACTGTCTCGTTCAATATTTTTGGCAGCAGTTATTAGTGTGTTCAGAACAGGACAAAAATCAGTAAAAAATTGTACTTCTTTAACTGTAAAATGCTATGAAACAGCAGAAATATGCATTAAGTGATTATTCCATCCAAAAGATTTCACGTTCAGGTACTAAACCTGGCAAACAAAATTATGCACAAATGTGCGCACATTAAAGGGATGGTACAGTATTGGTGGAGATGAGAATTGGGCTTTTAACTTTTTGCGAGATACCAAGAAAACACTTATGAAATAATACAGAGCATACCATTGTAAGAGGAATTCAAAGTTTATTTGATGAAGATTGGGTTTGGAATGACTGAAACATCCAAAAACAAAGTAAAACAAAGCGATCATAATAAAAGGTGGGTCCCACACTTTATTGGAATCGCACTGATTTTGATATCTCAGCCATTTCAAAACCAATTTTCATCAAATAAACGTTAAATTCCTCATGGAATTACACGCTCTTTCTTATTTCATAAGCGGTTTCACATTATCTCACCAAAAAAATGTTAGAAACCTGAAATTAGGTCCCAACCAAAACTATACGATCCCTTTAAAGCATTTGTTCTGTAACATATAGCCAAAAAGTTCCACACAGGATTCCAACATTTCCTCTGAAATACAGTTTAAAATGGTTAGAATTAAGAACCTGTTATTTGGTCTCCATATCAAAACTATTTGGAAGAGCAGCTTGGAGAATGGAATGTCAAAGCCAGTGGGATGCTGAGCATTCAATTGTCATGCTTTACAACCTACAGTACGCATGAATTTGCACAAATTAGGTACAATTGTAGGGATTCCACTTCTTCTCTAACATCTCCCTGGTTCATTCACCTTCAGAACTTGAGCCTGGATCTATAAATGTACTGATAAAGAGAGGAAATCCCTGAATACTGTAAAAATGGAAACTTTGTTGTGAGAGATTTTAATGATTTCGTAGATGAGATTACCTTGGTACAAGTTTTACTGTCTCCAAAAATATCAATGCATTTATTACTTCCACAGTCATTTATTTGAGCTGAAATTCACCAACCAAAATCCACACTGTGACAATTTCCACACCTGCATTATTTGCATGTTAGGGTCATTTGTGTCATGACCATGTGCAACCTGAGATTGCTTGCTTATAAAGTTGCCTTTGTGAACATTATAATGTGGCACCCTCCTTTTGGCCAGCGAGAAAAGCAAGTTCTTGTCCATTTGTTTCTATGTTTACTGGTGGTTTATTTGATCTGTTGTTGCCAGGTGCTTTTCCAAGTATGAACACATCATGTGTTTTATTTTTAGGGAGACTAACCACAGTAAAGAACTACTTCTTCACAATGTGGAAATACCATTACAGCATACAGTTTATGATTTTTTTTTTTCGCAGTGTTCATAAGTAGGCCTATCCACTGCATTTGCAAAACGAACAATGTGCCAAAATGTGCAACGGTAAAAGGAAAGCACATCTTTACATTTAAGTGGCTGCTAGAGAAAATTGTAAACTCAACAATGTAAAAATGTCATCAACATTTTGGAAATAATGTAAAGAAGTTAATAAAAGTTAGAGGTTTAATGCAATTTTCATGATAAGTAACTTCAGTGATAATTGCATACAAATATGAGACAAGATATCATCTTCTTGGTCATTGCCTAGTGGCTCTTCCATTGGCTTGTATGTAAAGATAAACATAAAATCAGTGATTTTCATGAGTAATTCAGAAACTATGTACCGCTATCCTTCATGAAGTCTGCTATATCGTTGCTACCCTAGAACAGTTTGAGATTGTAAAGACATATGATACCATCGTGAGTTCATGTTTAAAGAGTAGTTAAGTGAGGATATGTATGCAAACCACTGGGAAACTTGTGAGGGTGTGACACCATCCCCTCGTGTCATTTGTGTATATGGCTGCAGTCAATGTCACTGTACAAGGAAATCATGAACATTTGAAATTGCATATTCTGGGCTCTTTTTTTTTCTTGTCTGAAATTCTTGCAATGTATAGAGTTTTGTTTGATTTTACCAAACTTATAGAAAGAGCTTCGACATGGAAATTTCAACTTTTTAAAGATACTTTGAATTTGAGGAGGCGTCTCTGACAGCATGCCAAAATGCGTCAGTTAGTTTCAGGATGTGAATATGTGAGTGAGACCAGGGGGGGCATTTCCTGCAGCATTTTGTCAGATATTTTGTCCGACAAACTGTTATAAGCTACTGATATCCTCGCATCTGATTGGCTGAATGCAAATTTGTCCTGCAAATTTGTCAGACAAAGTGCTTCATGAAATGCCCCCCAGGTCCTGTTCATGACTCAATAGCCCTAATTCACCAAGGTAGTTAAATTTCAAGTTTAGTCCATGGATTGTGCAGATTTCAACTGCATAAATGCACATGACATACAGCTGGTGCCAACAGATATCCAATCATGAATGCACGCTGACATAGACATGTGAGATGTACGCCTATTTGTTGTGCTTGTTCTAGTCAATGAACTGAATTTACACCATGGAATAGATTTTAACTACCGGTAACTTTGTGAATTCGGGCCGATGTGTGTGTGTACAATGTACAAATGAGCATGAGAGGCATTCAGGAGGGGCTGACAGCTGACAGCAGCAGCAGCAGCAGCAGCAGCAGCAGCAGCAGCAACAACAACAACAACAGCAACAACAACAACTCCTCTTAGAATCTCTTCAGTTGGCTTGTGGGGTGTACTGAGAGAACTTCTGTCTACATAATGCAATTCTAGGAACTCTTAGCATCTTTTGGAATCTGTTCAGTTTGTGTGTGGGATCCACATGGAGGACTTCTGTCTATACAATGCATGTCAGGAACTTTTTAAGCGTCTCTGTATATTATGTTCAGTTTATTTGTTCAGTGGCGGATCCAGAGGGGGCGCCTCCTCTTTATCTTTGGTTAAAACAAAAGAAATGAAAATTAAAAATGGGAGGGGGGGTGGGTGGGTGCGCCCCCTTTAATTTTGCAAAGGCGTCTCCCCTTTATGGGATTCCTGGATCTGCCCCTGTTTGTGGGATGGACTTATTATGAAGATCTCTTTTTAAACAATGCAATTCAAGGGACTTGGAGGCTCCTCTTTGTGTATGTTCTGTTGGTTTGTGGGATCTACTTGAAGGACTTTCTATACAATGCAAATTGAAGGAATTTTGAGATGGAATATCATGTTCATGAGTGTGGGAATGATGTTTTCACTTTTCTCTGCAAAGAACTCTGCATATCTCATTTCTACATATCAAAACATTTTAACTTATTTTTGTTTTCATCCCATATTAGATTTACTATAAGTTTTTTTGCATTGTGGAATATAGCTTCGTACCACAACTACATTGATCTTACATTGCCTGCTAGGGAAGAGCCATTGTACGTGTTAGATTCTGCTGAATTTTATAATCATTTTGGGTGTTATTTTCCTGGAACAGATTTGATGCGCTGGTACAAATACTGTGCTCTGATGAATTCACTGTTATACGTGTTTCCTTCACTTACTATATGTCTTTTTTTTTTCTGGTGAGTTGTATGATTTCATAATTGAATGCAGAATATAAAATTTTTCATTGTACAAAAAAAAATGAATAAAAAATGAAAAAAAGTACAAATGACCTTTTTTCCTGTTCATCGTTGTGCCCCCTATGTCTTTTTATGTGTGCTGTCTGTGTGATTAATGCTCTCTGTACGTACTCTTGATTCCCCACCTGCCCAGTCTCATTGTATGATGAAAGTTTGCTGGACTAGTAGGACGTGTGTATCCAAATCACTGGTCCTGTTCCTCCGGATGTACAGTATCTTACCGTATGCATTGTACTCTGCGATGAGTTTTCTAGATAATTGATAGATATTCTTTGTTTAGTTTGTTGATAGATTTGGCAGCTGAAATTTCAAAATCTTCTCTCTCCGTGGTTCGAGTCGGAGTGATGATTTCCGTGAATTGATGATATAAATGATATTCTGTCAAACTTTCTTTTCTATGAAATTTCGCAGTAGGAAAATGACGTCATCATTTTTCTTCTTTTTTTTCTGTAGGAAAATACTCCACACCCATTACAGAGGCACTGCAAACCTTATCCGCTTTAAACCAAATTGTTCTATGGCGCCGTTTTCCTTTACTTGTTCACAATGGTAATACATGTATTTCAGTTTATGAAGCTATTTTCAACAGTCTCAAAAATTCATTAGAAAAGAATAAGCACAGATTTCGTCATCTAGACAAGTGCAACATTCCGTTTCACAAAGAAAAGCCATATATTCATAAAACAACAATAGGGAGACTATAAACCTTGTTACACTTTCATCCAAAGAAAAACCTACTTGTGACAGCTTCAATGCCGAAACAAAACAAAAAACAAAACAAAACAAAACAAAAACTAAACTAAACTAAAAACTCATCCAGACACAGCCCTCGGATACCAATTGGCAGATTTAAGAAGGCTGCGAATTTTCTGATCGCCAGTGCGGATGTGATATGAGACTGTTTACTGAAGCGGTTCTGATTAAATCTACCATATTCAGATATTCTTTGAAAAAAAAACAACATTTAATCAATGTTAATTACCAATAATTTGAAAGCTAGAAAACTAGTATTTGATTCATGAAGACACCCACATACTCAGACAGGCACAGTATAGTACTAATATTACACAATGAAATAAAAGCTCCATCAGTGCTCGGATTCTAATATTCCCGCGGCGATGTGCGTACAAATTCTACCTGTAGATGAAATAGCAGTCACCGCAAGTCATAATCGGCTGTATCATCAAGTCATGATGTATCTTAAGCACCATTAGTTGCATGGTTCTTTTCCATTAACAAACACTGACCAGGGAAATCACTATTGTATACAGTAACAGAAACCGTTAAAAAAAAAAAAAAGCCTGGACGAGAATCCATAAATTACGCTAGAGAATAATTAAGTAAAGGGGTGAAGGTTGAGGTTACTTTTCCGACATGTTTGTGAGATTACAGACCAGCACTTGCGATCTTACAAATTTCGTTCGTTAGAGGGAGACAAATTGAAGAAAATTCAAACCTCGAGAATCCATGTTTTCCTTCGATACCCAGCACCTTATTAACCTGAATGGGAATATTATGTCCATGGAGTCGAACAGGACTGGTGTTTGAGTTTTTGTTGTGTGGAGGTGTAGACGAAGAACATATATGAAGTGTGAGCACTGCCGTTGCTGAGAAATGTCGATAGATTTTTGGAAAGGCATATTTTCTCCACCCCACCCTTAACACAAACTTGAGGTTAATGTTGCTAACATCTTCTAGTGCTGTTCTGCACCTCATGGCACCGTATAATAGATAGGGTCGCTCAATTACCGCTGTTCTATTCTGGGCGCGAAATCCAGATTTTCCCCCATAGTCTGACAAAGTCGCCTGGACTGTAGTTTGCATCCAAAATTGATGGGAGTTAACGATGAACTCACTTCTTAGAAACGGCCAACTCCTTCTTTGCTGCAATTGATTGGCAAATTGCCCTTCATCGACGTAAATAAGCACCGCTTCTTCAGTGTTTTAAGTATAGTATTAACTGTAAAGAATTGTAATAACGTTTTGTAGTTCACGGTTAAGATATTCGCTTCTGCTTGTCTTTCGGCTCCCGAGAAGTGACCCACTGTTATAATTATATAAAACTTAAATCGTGGAGTGAGTGGTTGTGCCAGACCCCAATAAAGCAATGCTCCCCCTTGAACAGTAGGGAGGCAAAGTTGATACAATATACTAAGGATGACTAAAGGACACGAAGACCAGTGCAGGTGTTACGTACCTACACTTACACCGTCATTTCGGGACTCCTTATAGATGTCATACATACATTACTGTGCGAAATAAAGACCGACTGAGGACACAATAATCATGACCCCGATGTATCCCCTGATGAACAGGTGTATTTCCAAAGGCAACCATTGAAAAGTCCTTTAATTAAAGCTAAAGCTAACGAAAGTCCTTTGTTGCTTATAATGACGCATACGTTATGCAAAGAAAAGAAGTAAACTTTGTATGAGTAAAAGCAAATAAAAGAAGATAATGTAAACAAACTAGAATAAGTTGGGCAAATAAAATGGAAACGGAAGTATTTTTGTACTTGTAAATTTTGTACGTGTATTCTTGTATGATAAACGTATCACAACGGAAGGACATTTGACAGCGTGTATCGTACAAACAAACATGACATTACCTTTCTCGTTACACAGAGGACAAACATGTCACATTCCCAAAACTGGTGTCAAGAACTCGGGGCAAAGTGCGCCCTTTGCAGGCAACTGGCAGGCGTAAATATTTGGAGCACCGTGTGGTAATTCGGCCTCTTAAAAGGCGCCATTTTCCCGCCGCTATTAACTTAATGAAAAAGCACTTTGCGTAATGATGGGTCGCAGAGTACGAATATCACTGCTTCTCGTTCCCCTTCACTTTGATTTTCTTCGTCATTGCAACTCATTTTCTCTCCCCCCCCCCCCCCCCCCCTCTCTCTCTCTCTCTCTCCATCTCTCTCATTCCTTTGAGGAACTTCGGCGGTCACCAGTCATACTCATTTCTGCTAACGTTTCTCCTCCTCCCCTTTCACGCAAACTGTTCTTCCTCGACTTTTCCCCTCGGTTCTTTCTACGAGTCTAATAAACGCGCCACTCCCCCTCCTTTCCCCTTCCCTCTCTCCCTCTCTCCCTCTCTCTTCTCTCTCTTCTCTCTGTCTGTCTCACTCTCTCTTTCTATCTCTTCTCTTTCCTTTGATTCTTATTACATTAATGAGGAATTTATGTGTGTGTACGCCTCCGCAATTCAACTTATCCCCCAGCCAGTCTTGCGTCTCCCCCCCCCCCTTCGCACATCATCATTCTTCTTTCTGCCCTTTCTAAGTGGCACGCATCATAATGATCACTGATCATGTTTTTATCGAGTTAATGTATATATGCCCTCGCTCCTTTTTCTCTTTCATTCTTTTTTTTCCCTCACTGTATTCCCCAACTCTCTGTCATACATTTTGATTCGTTTTGTCAGTGATCGCTCTATACTCCGTTTGCTGCCCTCACGTCTTTAAGGAACAATGCAATGCAAATTTTTGTCGACTTGTATTCATTCAAAATACCCCGATCATCACTCATGACCCAGTGGCCAAAAGAATATCAAAACTTATGCCATATATTTTTCATGTTTTACAACTTTTTTTAAAACTATTTTTCTTCAGACAATTTTGATACGCCCACATATAAACAACAACAACAACAACAACAACAACAAAATTTTCAAATCAAGATTCTGCTAGTGACATCATCTCACCGCAGAGAGAAGGAGTGAGCTAGAGAGGGAAATATCTCATGATTATAGATCGAAGTCTCACGATTTGATCACAAACTGCATTACATGTATGTGTCGACAAACATTATCATACTCTTAGCATTCCATAAGGCTGCGTTCACATAGAAGTATACTATTCGGGTATTCGGGCTCGTTTTTCGAGGGCACGCGAATAGCTTGAATCGAACGATAGGATTTCCTCACACCGGTTCACATAGGAGGGCACTATTCGAAAGTACGGAATAGCTGCGAAGAGTATAGCAAAGTGGGAATCGAGCTTGTTCGATTTTCTTGCAGCGTATACCGTCTCTCGTTTATGAAACAATGACACT
Organism: Diadema antillarum; assembly: GCF_040938485.1. Taxonomy (NCBI): domain Eukaryota; kingdom Metazoa; phylum Echinodermata; class Echinoidea; order Diadematoida; family Diadematidae; genus Diadema; species Diadema antillarum. The sequence continues at coordinate 572,275 of NW_027270984.1, forward strand.
TTTGGTCTGGATTTGCCCTTTAGCAAAAATAAGCATGTAGACTGACATTCTGATGCAGTTTAAAAATTGTTAATAAGATTTGCTGGGATGTAGGAGGAAGAAATCCTCACTGCATGGGATGGTGAGTTGACGGTGCGGGTGATGGTGTATTCGGTGCCCGAATAGCGAATAGCGAATAGCGAATATCGAATACTTCTACGTGAACGCAGCCTTAGAGTATCTTACTCTTGGTTTAACAATTATGACTGTATTGAACAGTTCTTCTTTCCTTTCCATTGGTATTCAGATTAGCGGCGTCATACATGCACACACATACAATGATGTATACATGTATAAAATATAATGTATGCATGGATGTGTCTTTTTTCCTTCTGTGTGACAATTTCTTTAAGTGTGTGGATTGAAGTGGAAAGAATGTGGCCTTCATAAACATCCGGAAGTTCATATATTCTCACGCTGTCTCATTCGATCAGACAGTGTAGGTCCATGCCCTTTGCCTCGCCCTGCTTCTGGATCGTCACCTATCCATTCGTGTCTCTTGTTTGGCTTGAGATCAAGACACTGTTAAAGGGAGGGTAAAGTATTGGTTGAGGTGTGGATTCAGATTTTTACTTTTTGATACTTAGAAACTACTTTATGAAATTGTAAAGAGCATGCAATTCTAAGAGGAGATCAACATTTATTCGATGAAAATCGGTTTTGAAATGGCTGTGATATCCAAAAACAAGGTAAAAGAAAGTGTTCCTAATAAAATGTGGTCACACCTTTGATTAGGATCGCTTGTTTTTTGGACATCTTAGCAATTTCAAAACTAATTTTCATCAAATAGACTTTGAATTCCTATTGGAATCATGTTATGCTCTTTGAGATTTCATATAGAGGTTATTAATTATCTCAGAAAAATTATCATCAAAAATGTTGGAAACCTAAACGCCCTATCTCAACCGAACTGTACCATCCCTTTAAGGAAGTGATAACACTTTTTTTTTTCGTATTCGCCGATTTTTTTTTCGAGTCAGTGTACATATCATGCAACATCCTAATTTTGAGACAAAACGCATCTAGCAACAACGTAATAATTTTACGAAACTTCGATCATTTCAGAATTAGAATGCAAATAATAGGATCATAAAGTGCTGGTAAAGCCTCCCATTTGTGGGAACGTTTCATAATTGAGAAATCTCAGAACCTGATTTCGAAAGGTGACCACGATCTGGGATATTATGATTGCTACAGATTGGAGCAGGAGCAGGAATTCATATCAATAAAATGCTGGGTGTATGAAGGCACGGAGACAACACTGGTGTGACAAGCTTTTCAAGAAATAAGCCACAATCAGTCGTCGACTGATATTCCACACACACACAAACGCACACACACGCACGCACACACACACACACACACATACACACACACACACACACACACGCACACACATAGGCCTATAAACGACAATTATATATATATATATACGTGTGTGTGCGTGTGTGTGTGTATGTGTGTGTGTGTGTGTCTGTCTGTCTGTCTGTGTTCGTGTGTTTGTCTGCGATGCAAATGAAACCATGAAACGAAAAGGAAGGGTACAGAATCTAAAATCGAACTCTTGGTAATTAAGTTTGTGTGTGTGTGGTTTTTTTTTTACAGTAATTATTTTTATGAGAAGTACTTTCTCGGTGTAGAGATTTCTTAGTGGCACAATATACCTCAACAGGGGCGGATCCAGGAATTCCGTAAAGGGGAGGCGCCTTTACAAAATTAAAGGGGGGCGCATGCACCCCATTTTCCTTTTTATTTCTTTTGTTTTAACAAAAAATAAAGAGGGGGCACGCGCCCGGTGCGCCCCCCTCTGGATCCGCCACTGCTCACGAACTCAAGAACCATTCTAACTGTGTTTAACCTTTAACACGTTCCAATTGTGGCCCTCTACAGACACTGGACTCCAAGTGATCACTTCTTATTAGCTGAAGCCTTCTTGCCTTTTTTTAGTTACTGCAAAGGGAACGTACTCAAAAGCGCTGTGCTTCATCGCCGCGAGTTGACACTGCTCCCAGACTTTGGCGTCAGGCCCGACACCATCAATTGCTACCCCTCGCTTGGATAAACTTTACCTCCCTCGAGGATGAAGCAATCATTAACTTCTGGTAATGGAACATTCTCCTCATTGATTCTTTTCTTTTAGTGTCCCTTAGATAATTGCTTCTCATGCCCTCAGGAGAAACTAAAAACAACAATAACGAAGAAGTGTAAACGGCAGAGCAAAATTTGAGCATCATTCGTATCAATCGTTTTTTTTTCATCACTACCGCCATACCACCAACACCACGCCACCACCAACACTGCACTATCACCATTATCACCTCCAATAACCACTTCCATTCTGTCGCCGTCTTGTCTTGTCAGCGCTGTCAACATTATCTTTGACATAGTATAATTATTACATCATTTCATCATTATCTTTTGCGTTCAACAGAATTAAAGGACGTCATCATCGTCCACACGGTGATTATAATACAGTCACCACGACAGTGCATTAATGTAGTAATTTGTCCTGTCATTACTTTAATCATTGTCATGATCATGATGGTGCATGGCGACTTATGATTAGACTTTATCACTACTGTCAAGCACATGATGTATTGCATAAATCATCATTTTTCGTGACCTCTCGCACTGGCGGACCTCTCGCACTGGCGGACTGTAAAACCAGGATCGTCCATGACCTCATCGTCATCGTAATGATCATGACGGCGTGATCGTCACCAATGTTTGTAGCGGTTGTTCATCCTGCCAGGGTTGTCATCCTGTCGTTATCGTCATCGTCGTCGACGTCTAGCTATGATAGATTTCATCGTCGTGACTGACATTATGAGATTGTCTTCGCAGGTGATCTGTGGTACTTTCTTGTCATTGGCAACATGATCACCGTCTTTTTCGTCGTCGTCGAGAATTGCGATTTCAATCTGAATGAAATAGTGGAACAATGTCGATCTTATGTCACCATTCACGATACATTCCTCCTTTTGTCATCTTCAGCCTCATAGACACCATCGTCACTTCATATAAAATCATACTGTTCGGATGTATCAATCAATCGGCTTTGAATGAACGAATCTTTTACTTTTGTCTCAACACCCCCAATCATCAATAATGCTACTACATTGTATATCAGTTTGTCTTTAGTTTATCTTTACAACGGTATTCACAATCGTAGTCACATGAAATATCATCAGTAAAAAGTCTTTGTAACGTCATTATCTCTACCATCATCATCATCATCGTCGTCGTTGTCGTCGTCATTATTCTCATCCCCATCAACCTTTTCATTTGCGTATGCTCCTGAGAACATTGCGATCTCGTATTCACCAGCTCACTTAAATCATTGGAGTTCACATTTCATCTCATTTGGAATATAGGATGTCAATTTGAATAAATGTCGAGTGGCTCTCAGGCCTGAATCGATATTTAGTCGGATAACATGGCCGGTTATTTGCTACATACATACAGGTACACACATAAGGACAGAAGAACAGACAAACACCCTCCCCCACACACATACACACACACGCGGGCGCGCGCGCACACACACACACACACACACACACACACACACACGATATCATGACACATTACCCTGTACTGCCAATTAACGAAAGACTGACACACTCCAGTCGAACTGCGGCGCGCAGAGAAAACTCCGAATGTCATGTCATTAGGCATTCTCATTAACTATTTAATACACCAGGAGGTCGCATCTTTTTCACACCCATATTCGTCCATATTTTTTTTCACGGTCATCATTATGTCATTCTTAATGGCCCATCTCATTAAGTTCTTTCAGATGGGAGAGGGAGCGGGGAGGTGGAGATAGGGGGCAGCTTCCACTTTCATTCCATGGTGTACTGGGCGTGGTGCTTTGTTTTGTTTTGTTTTGTTTTCTCTTCTTTTTTTTTGGGGGGGGGGGCGTGCCGAATGGCTGTTGTCATCAAACCAATTCCTCTCATGGATCATTAGTCACCACTGTTAGTGCGAAATGAAAATGATATTGCCGACTATTTGTCTTACCCCCGCTCCATTCCCGATGATTAATCCATTGAAGATGAGGATTGAAAATAAACATCAACAAGCACACTATATCATAAAATAAGTCCACACATGCACACATTATAAGTCACTGATTTTTTTCATATTAAATCTTTCTTGGTAACTCATTTTGTGGGGGAGTGGTTCACATGGCAACTAGACAGTGAAGCTCAACTTTTGGCGGACGACTTGTGAATGAACTCATATTATACTATTTCATATCTCTGTACGGGGGAAGGCATTTATCGACAATTGAATGAGAAAACTGCAAATTCCAAAAATCAAAATGTTTCATTTCCCATCATTTTTGATACAATGTAGTGCCAAAGAGACGCAGTTCTAGTAATACACCAAGTTCTTATATACTTCGAGAAATTACCAGAGTTCGCCAGAAAGTGAACATTGTGTCGTTTATTGGATGACTCACGTATAATGTCAACACACAAACACGGAACACGCCACAACCATCCTCGTCTCAACGAATGTTTTTTTTTTCTCGTTTTGTTTATAGTTTGAAGGCTCTTTTTTTTTTCATCCGCTACCAACATTGTACTCCTTTATAAGACGTGTGATCGTCTGCTGCTGGTGATTGCTTTTTGTCTTTAATTCTTATCACCGTGCTAATGTTGATTCCTCTACTCTTGATAGAATATGACAACTTGCTTTACTCATGCCTGGTCACCTTCATCTTTACTGCCTTGGCATCATGTGGGATCCTTGATGCTCATCCTTTGTTCCTGCGAGATGAAGAGAAGGGAAAGATCAGGACGTGCGTCCAAACGACCTCTGCATCACTCGCCGGGACTCCAACATCATCTGCGCTCTCATTCCATCTTATCATTTTGCAGCAATCATCCCTTGTTTCCTTTTCTAAAGACTTGGGAAATAATTGGTGCTCGAGCAGCGTGCGAGCAGGCGCGGGAAGAAAATATATTATCATTACTCAGAAACTATAAGTCTTCAATGTGCCCCTCCCGAGTCTTCTTTCTCTCACTCCTTAAAATAAATGTCTTTAGCATCATCTCCAGCAACCACCATTATCGTACGAGATGTCAGTGTGGAGGGCGTTAGATGGGATAATTACCCCATCCGGCTCTTTCCTCCACCGCCCATTCTGTCTTCTCCTCGTCTCATCTCCGTTCCTCTGCTCCATCGTCTCCCTTCTCCTCCTCCTCCTCTTCCTCTTTCTCGAGTTTGGCTGTGTTCATTCTCTGATCTTCTTATTTCTCGCCCTGGTTTTTTTTTTCTCTCTCACAGTTTACGTGTCATTTCAGGATATCCCTCATCTTCTTTGTTTCACCATGAATTGGTTAATCTCTCAGGTTACTGAACTTATTCTGTTATTCTGTTCAGGCAATCATTTATGCTTGTATTCGGAGACATTGTACCTAAGACAGTGTCTATCTAGCTATGATACTTTGAACCATCATGCCTCATGTGCACCCATATATGCGTGGATAGGTGTGTGCATCTATCGATCAATCGATCTAAGTATCTACTAGTATATAAGACTATCTTCTATCTATCTATCTATCAATCAATCAATCAATCAATCAATCAATCAATCTATCTATCTATCTATCTATCTACCTATCTGTCTATCTATCTATCCATCTATCCTTCTTTCTTTCTCTCTCTCTCTTTCTATGTATGTATGTATGTATGCATGTATGTATGCATGTATGTATGTATATATGTATGTATGTGTGTATGTATGTATGTTTGTATGCATGTATGTATCTCTCATCTATAATATCAATACATCTATTTATCGGTCCGTCCATCGGTTCACCAATACCGTGCACCTATACCAATCCACTCTTCAAGTGTTCGTTCCATATTTACCTGAGCCTTTCCCTTTTCTGACCCCCTCTCACATTAATACTCCACCCACGCCCTATGTACCATCCATTCAATACTGTCCTCTCTTTATTACCAGTGATTAACTGGCTGTCACATTACTGGCTTTAACCCTTACGCTCCCTCGTTGTCTTTCCAGTGCACAAACTTTCATGAGTGAGCATGTCCTTTCTCTCTCTCTATCTCTCTGATTTTGTTAATTTGAGTTCCAATTTCGCTCGAAAGACATAGAAAGCATGCAGCGGCCTCGTTGATGAATGGATCCGATCTCATACATTTCTCATGAAGCCTCCCCTACTTCCGTCGTCCCATTGACGTCATCAACCCCGCGGGTTCACATAATTGCATTGACTAACCGATGTTCCATGCCCCCAAGTCACATAAGACACTTAATGCTTGCATGTATCAAATAAGTATCACTGAGAATGAATAATTTACTAATATATATATATATATATATATATATATATATATATATATATATATATATACAGTGTATATATATATATGTATACAATATGAAGAGCTTGCTTCCAAAAGGCGCTAAATTCGTCAGTTTTCAATGGATTTAGCGGCTTTAGGTTGAAAAATCTTCATATATATATATATATATATATATTTAACACGATATAAATGACATATATCAAAATGTGCATAATGTATACTAGTCAATCATTCATCTGCAGTTTTCATATAAATATACATAGATATATAATTGTATGGATATATTTGGAGTGCTTGAATGCAAGAACAGATAAACGCCATTTTCAAATGTTTTAAAGTAAGACCATCATCAAATACAGAAAATGAAAGGTTTGTAATGATACGGCGCTGGTTACATAAAAAACTATAATTCCAGTAAAGCGTTTGCTTATCGAAGAAGTAACAAAGAGAATTATTTTCTTGAAACAAAATGTGAAAAAAAAAATCTTTAAAGAAGAAGAAGAAGAAGAAGAAGAAGAAGAAGTTATGTTCCAATTACTGTCTTTTGTGGATGCTGAGAAAGAGAAGTGGAAAACATAATCAGTAACCTGTAAGTGTACTTTAGTCCAGACTCCTGAACATGTCCATTATGTCCAAGAGAAATCTTACTTTCAAAAGTTACAGGATCTTAAGCTGGAGACATTTATCAGATTTGATGACAAAAAATTTCGGAGCTTCAAGCTAAGGAACAGCAAGCAAAATTATGCTTGACTTGATTTTTGTAACATCTCTGATGGCCACACCGCATAATAATTTGTAATATTTTATCATTTGGAATCATAAAGAAACGAAATAATGGATACGCTTATCAGTCATTTTCTCAGATCAATTAAGAAGAAATCTCCTTGTCGACGTTTTACTGGGCAGTAAAATATATTGCGGCCATTGATAACGACACTGAACGAGGCGCGAGTGAGTCGTTAAAATTTCACGGCCCGTTCCCTTTCATGTTTAGCTGTCGCTGTTAAAAGATTAAACTTGATGTTGCGGGTTTTTTTTTCTCTCATCCGCGAGGTTGAGACATTCACACAAAATCGATTTAACACATTAACATGTACATTTATACATATATATATATATATATATATATATATATATATATATATATATATTGTATATATATATATATATATATATATATATATATATATATATATATATATATACAATTATGGACATACAATATATCTTGAAGCAATGTGGGGATATTGTGTTTTTAACCCCTAAGGCACGACATAATTGATGACGATTCATCAGATTTGATGATCGTATAGAATTTAGATGACATCACTGAAGACACAATCGGAAACTCAACAAATCAAAACCAAAATTATTCAGGAAATGGTCCTTTTTCTAATTTCTTCAAGAACAGGACGTTCGATTTCAGTTGAGGTTCACGTACTACTTGCGGTTACTCTTGCCGATTGAATAAAAAGTATCACTCAGTGGTGAATATTCCTGGAAATTGAGGATATTAGCGTTTCTACTTACACCTGGAGAATGCATACAATCATCATTACCATATAGTACGTCAGCAAATGTCATTGCCTTGGAAATATGAAATTGAATCCCAATGGATTCTATTTCATTTCATTTTATTTCTGCATTTTCACAAAGTAAATATAACGTAACAAACATTGGACAAAAGAATGAATGTATTATGTGTAATCATGTACTAATCATAGAACATAATATACGTAAATTGTATGGAAGTGGAAAAGTGTTAATAATTCAATCAAATTATTAGGAACAAGATCGCCATTTTAAGCAGAAGCATGATTTTGATGACGACCTCAAAAAATCCAACTGCTTTGCTTATCGTATTGTTCACAATTATTTCATTACGGGGTGGGGTGAATAAAGAATGCAGCACTGCAAAGATGAGCTAGGGTGTGTGTATGGAATTGCAGTTTTATTATCTTATTGTGTTATCAATGATAACAAAAAGTGATTATTATCATCAATGTTATTAATAATATCTCAATTCTGTGTGGATTTATTTACATATGAAGCTATGTATAAGTGCATGTGTGCTTGTGTGTGTGTGTGTGTGTGTGTGTGTGTGTGTGTGAATGTGCGTGTGTAGATGATAGTTATGTGTTTATGAATTGTGTACATAATGTCAAATGTGTGTGTTTGAGTATGCACATATTAATGTACACACTCTATTCATGTAACATTTTGGCGAAGAGAAAAAGCTGTCTATATATTTGTGATCGTGATTGTGTCTGCACTCTCTGTGCATTTGTTAGGCGTTGCACCCTTGTGGAGAAAATTTGAAATTTTCGGTACAAAACTGATTTCCAAATGAATTTCAGATCAACCTAATATAAAACATTAATAAAGAAAATAAAGACTAACCAATAAGGATAAAAAGACAAGATACTGTAAAGGTTAATTGTCATATAACAAAGAAAAAGAAAATCGGTATTCATTCTTTGTAATGATAATAAATGTCGTTTCATATTTGCTTCAAGTGAAAATTGACGATTGGGATTGTTTAATCCCTTAAGTATGAGACGCGGCTTCGAAGTCATTGTTTTTGGTACCGCGAGTTATATTACCGCACAAATTCACGTTTATTACTGCAAACTGATTTGTCTTTTCCTCTTTTTTCTCACCGATGACGTTGTGCAAATTATATACTACACATACTGGGTCTACATCCGCAACACTGATTATACCGAAATAAAACTCGGTACATGAGAAGGGGGCGTTGACCTCTCATATCGTTGCTTAGCAACAAATTTAGCTTTGTGACAGCAGTTTGCTTTTTTCTATCCTTTGAGCAATTGTTGAATACTTCTGATATTTTTGATCAACATTAAACAAAAATGTATATATTCAAAGAATTGTAGTTTCTCCTTTATTTATATTTTATTGCACATTATACCTTCTTATACTTTTTGCTACAAAGCTGTTCATTTATAATGTGCGCTGTTCGTCACTATATACCATGTATACAGAGCCAACTTTTGTTCAAATTTGAATAGGATGGATTTCAATGATTAAAACCTTTGCCTCATTATTTACATTACTTTTAATTTCAATATACATTTATTTGTATACACAAATGTAAATCATAGATAAGATAGCATACAAATTACATACAAACATAATTATATACTTCTCTCTGAATACAGTAGAGCTTTTCATATATTTTAAACTCATCCAGTATACTATTTCCATTGGAAAATTGTTGTAATTTTGTACTTTCCTTTGATGTAGTTATCTTGTTACAGCTCTGATACATGTATACCTGGATTCGTCGTGAGGCAATTTAAATGTTCTTTGAATTAAGTCACACACACACACAGACACAGACACACACACACACACACACACACACACACACACACACGAAATGGAGTTTCATCCTCTTCTCATAGAGAGAGCATACAACCTCACCATCATAATGATCAGACAGCATAAGAGTGGTGTAACGAATTGACCAATCATGGCCTAGGAGAGGCAAATTCACGCCTATGGTGGCCCTCTCATTTGTTGGTAACGTTGTAAGTCACACACCTAATCATCGCCACTCATTTAATTTCCAGTTTTGTTTACTTTTGCACTTGCTCACATTACAGTTACCGACTATAGGCAGTCCTGAAACGCACGTTTCTTTCCCGTGGCGTGCCATTCCACAGAACTTGCAATATACTCATAAGAGTAAACACGCTTTAAACACGTCATTCATTACGGTACAATATAGAAAGTTCCGTTTAGACCCACTGACTAGTCAGCGTCGGCAAGTAACCCTCTCACTACCATCGTCTTGAAATACCATTAACATGTTACACACATGCACGTTGCCGATGGCATTTTCAGGGTTAGATCTCCTTTACAGGTGGGTGGCCGAGTACCTCTGTACGTACACTACAATCCAGTGAAGTGGGATTGCAGTGTGATTCTTTCTCAAACAGAGAAAGAAGAAGTGAATCTCGACAAAAGAAGCTCTTTGTCAAGATCCCAAACTTGCAATTCTACAACCAGTATTTGAAATACAGCCATGCTCTGTGTCTGTTCGTCTGTCTGTCTGTCTGTCTGTCTGTCTGTCTGTCTGTGTATCTGTCTGTCTGTTTGTCTATTCAACTGCCTGTGTGTGTGTGTTCATCTGTCTTTCTGTCTGCGTGTGTGTCTGGCTGCCTATCATGTCGATCTATCTGTCGGTTTATCTGTCTGTCTGTCTGTCTATCTGTCTCTCTCTCTTTCTCTCATAGTTTAAGCTCGTTGTAAGACTCTCATTAGCCACTTGTGGTATTACAGACTCTTTACACATTGTGTGGGATTGTATTGTTTGATTGCCGTCACGGTGACGTGTGGATATTGTTGAAAATCGGGACATTGGCGATGAATTTCCTCATCATCCTTAAGCCAAATAACGCCAGGTGACGGTCACAAGTTCTAGTTTAATGTGTCGCAATACACAAATTTCTACGCAGCACGCTTTCACCTAAATTCACAAACCGTATTCACTATAGCTCTGGACATGATAAGAGTCCGCGTCCGAAGATGACCCGTTATGATGTCGTGTTCCTTATTGAAACTCAGCTTCTTCTAAGATATTCTAGATATCTTTTGCTTTTTTAAAGTCTTTAGAGCCTTTCTGTTGTAAGTTAGGTTGTCTATCGTATTTTCTTCCAAAGTTTAAAAATAGCTTTTGAATATTGGCGTCCATATGCACCCCCCCAAAAAAAAGAACATCTGAGAGACATTATAGCCACGTGAAGGCAGGGGCTTTATACTTATGCCAAACCGCAAGTTAGACTGACATTCAGACATTCTGAAACACCCATCATACCGGCCATAATGTTCGCATTTGTTTGGTTTTCAGTGATTACTTTAGTTTATTGCGTGTCCTAGCGCCAGATACCATTCAAAACAAGTTTCCGTTCGGTCACTATTTAGGATAATATGAAGTATTGTAAATGTATTACGCTAATCTGCAAATTAAGAATTTTGGCATGAAAATTACAAAGGGCTATACACTTAACTCGAACTGCCTGAAAGTCTTTTTAACTATGTAAAGAATAAAGATGCAGACAGTACACCACCACTACAGGTGCTTAACAACATTCCGGTATGTTAATGACGTAGGTACAACGTCACTTGATGAGAAACAAAGGGATGATGTCATCTCAAGTTTGCTTCAATCTATCCAGAAGCTTGAACATGTAGATCTCTTAATGTTTAGCCAACGCAGAAACAAGTGTATTGACGTTAGGTATCAGAGTAGCGTCACATTCGAACTGAAACGTCTTTCCTTCCAACGTAAAAAAACAAACAAACAAACATGCTTAGTTCTATGTCAAGGTCAAGGGGCATCTTCAGCGTTTTAATGCTGCGAAGATTTAAATGTAAATCTTAAATTTAGATGTAAATCTAAAGGCTTTGAATACGAATCGAATTTGGGCAAAGTTGTAACTGCACGAAATAAGAGTAGTAGGCCCTATTTAATTGCATCGAGAGGTGCAGTACTGTTTCTCCACGGCGAATGTGGGTCCCTGCCCGTGGGCAGGTGGTTATAGTACCACGTATTCCGGACATCGCAGCGAAATTGGGAGGACATTACGTGGCTGACGGTATAAGTCCTCGTTAGTGGACCAAATGAGTGGGAATGATTGGGCAAACGAGGGTGAGGACCTCATGACCAGGAATAGCGAATAATCTCTCTCCACGGAGTTAGACCAAATCGCTGACGTCATCAATTTTGAGTCATTAACCTTCTTTTTTTTTCCCTTCTTTTTTTTCTTTTGCGCAATTCATCCCTACCGTACCAGCTCCCCTCGCCCACAGAGACAGACACACATTTAAAGGAATGATACAGTATTGGCTGAGGTGAGGATTCAGCCTTTAACTTTTTGCGAGATACTATGTCTTGGAATCCGCTTTCTGAAATATTTAAGAACATACAATTTTACAGGGAATTCAAAGTTTATTTGATGAAAATCAGTTTTGAAATGGCTGAGATATCCAAAAACAAAGTAAAACAAAGCCAACCTAGTAAAAGATGGAGCCCATTGGGGGGATCGCTTTGTTTTGGATATCTCGGCCATTTCAAAACCAATTTTCATCAAATAAACTTTGAATTCCTTTAAGAATCATTATGTATATGCTCTTCCATTTTTCATGAGAGGTTTTTCATTTTCTCAAAAAAAAATCCATCATCAATAAATGTTGGAGACCTGAAGCCCCATCTCAGCCGAAACTGTAGCACCCCTTTAAGTACGTCTTTGACCCTCTCCTAATTCTTCCATCATTTCTCTCAATATCTTTCTCTCTCTTCTCCCTATTTTTCTTTTTCCCTCTGTCTCATTTCCCATTTTGATTGTCACTCGATTAACTCTCTGCCTGGGCCTCTCTCGTTCTTCATATTTTTATTCATTCACCAAACAGAAATAGAATGATAAAAGATTCATCCAAATCGGACCGGAGATGCGAAAGTTATGCATTGGTTTTCCCATATTTTCACCCAAAAATAACTCCAGTAGCTGTCGAAATTGAGATTACTTGAGGTAATGACTGAATTGCTTCGCAATCCTCCCAATGACGTAAACATAAACCTGTAAATTTCCCAGATTTGTAATCAATGTAATATCAAAAAAAAAAATGTATCCTTTGCATTAAAGGACACTTCCGTATGATTTTTAGACTCGAGCATTTTGAACCTCCATGGATTGGTCATACTGGGTACAGAGTTACAGTTCATCGTGATTGGGATGAGGAATGAGAATACTTTCGAAAAATAATTACAAATCACAATGAACGAGGATGATGACATAGCAGGTTCACATAAGAATGAATGATTGGGTGCTCAAGGAAGTCATGAAGTAGAAAAAAGAAGGCATGCATAAATTCTGCACAGGTGAAGCTGCTAAGCAAGTGATATTGTAATGGAATTATACTGCTACATTACTGGAGTATGTGAGCCTCCTATGACGTCACCATCTTGTTAAATGTATTTTTTTTCAGTGCATTGGTTTATCTGCTCCAGGACCACAATAAATTCCACAAATCTATACATGGCACCATCGATTTATGTACTTTATCATAGGCCCTACATGGTGTGAAATTATAAACGTCGTCTGGAATGTCCCTTTAAGTTCTATTGCGTTGCAATGACCTAGCAATAATTACTTTTTGATGGAAAGGGACAACGTCACTGAAAATGAATGTACCATGCAACAACAAAAAAAAAGACTTTTGCCATTTTTGTGTTAACAAAGCAATTTAATTTATTATGTCAGCAAAATTGCCGACATGTTGCAAACAATATCACGATTCCGTCAAAACTTGTAAAACTCACATGTTCTATCACTTTCCCATTTCAGCAACTGCAATCCAGTCCCACGATAGGTGAAATTTCTACCATACTTTCACTCTATACACTCTAAGATGAATACTTTCAAATTTCCAGTGTCACAATAGGAGCATTTTTACAGTTGCAACTTTGCATCTCTCAGACCAGTGAGCACGGTGAAAGGTGCAACTTTGCACCCGTAAAGGTACAAAGTATTTTTCTTGTGGAATGTATTTGCATCAAAGCCAGCTCGTACATACTGTGGAATTGCATCATAATGGAAAAGTGTGTGTGTGTGTGTGTGGTGCGGGAGTCGAGTAGCGACACCCTATCGGTCAGACAAGATCAGACACGAATATAGCTATTTATAACTGTGATTAATTTTTGAAATTTATGACGCTCTCCGATAGAAGAGAGGTATAAAATATCAAAAGCAAATTAGGTGACGTATTGATGACGTAACATTATCGGATTTTCCCATTCCCTTGCACGCAAATCTTCGCTATTTTTTTTTTTTTGACAATATATTAAATTCAACAAAAAATCACATTCTTCTGAACACATTGCTCTACAGTTGTGACGATTTGGCAATATTGGCCGTGTAAGGACGGCTGGTTACAATTGGTGAATTATTACCGACGAAAATCATTTTGTAGTATTTTTGTGCACAATTAAAAGCACGACACATGCAAGAATCGTGTGGCAATGACGTAATAAATTGCGTAGACTACATTTCACACCTGACTACATAACCTCCCCCCCCCAAAAAAAAAAAAAATCATGATAAACACAGAAATTCCGCAAAGTTTTTATTTCCTCGTTGTCCAATGTCAATGAAACCTCCACTCTTCTATTGTATGACTTTCCTGTTTTTATGGAAATCAATTGAAGGAAGAACAAATAAAAAAAACCGGATATAGACAGAGAGAGGTTGGCTTGACACTATCTTGTATTTCTTTCCGTTTTTTGCGCGTGTCTTTTGTAGATATTTGTTTTCTTTTCGTGCTTATCTCCATGCTCAATTCTTCATCTCTTCTCTTATCTCTACAGTGTTTGGTGCATTTTTTCCCGCCAACTTGTGAGTTTTATATCTTTTTTTTTTCTTCCTGCGTTGCTGTTGAATCAATTCATCAAGAAGCGCGCGCACACAAGCTGACATGGGTACAGCCGCTCGCTCTTCTTATACGCTTCTCTCTACCGGTCCCCCTTGTGAGCGTTCCAGTTCTGTCGCTCTGAACATATTTGCCTTCGAATGATACAGTCAATATCAATCTCATGCCCGCCCCTCTAATGGAGGGCTACTCTCGGTCCCATCTTACGGACACGTCGATGATTTTAAAGGAGGATATACTCCGATGAAGAATGCTGTCTTAGATATTATAGCAGCAAACGAACACCAATGAAGCGATGTAGATTCAATAATGTAAGCTGTAAATATATCATAAGTTATCATAGTTATCATATAAATGAAATGTGCATTCGTGAAGTGAACTGCTTGTAATGAATGGTTCAGTGGTTGATATTGACATCACGTGACATTCCATATATCCATTATAGTGCATGCTCGTGCATTATAACAATTGAATTCGTTCGTACGGGATCAATGTACAGCAAATACATTTCATTTCCTGTGATGCATCGTGTATGCTCTGTAATGCAACACTTTAGAATTTGATTAAAAAAAAGGAAAGTTAACCCTGAGTAATTTTTCACATGAGAACGAAAATAAAGAAAGGAATGTTGCTGGAAACCTGAAAAGGGAACAAATAAATCAAGAAGAAAGTCTTACAATTGCATCAGGAAAGAAAACCTGATTTAGCCAGAATCGTTACATGCATATTCCAGCTTGATGCGTGGAATATCAAAATGATCATGGAATTTGCCCTTTATCACTAATGTTTCACTGAACAGAATTCAATGAAAAAAAAATCAAAACGAAATGAAGGGCGGGAGTGCTATAGACCAAGGATTAAGATAACTTATTGCATATAATCTGAAGTTTACGAAAGAGAGAGAGAGAGAGAGAGAGAGAGAGAGAGAAAGAGAGGGGGGTAGAGCAGAGAGGGAGGGAGAGATTGGTGACGTAACGGTTAATCGAATTGCAAATCAGTCCGGATAACCCACCACTTGCCCTGAGCTATCCGGAGACCGATCCGTTTGCTCGATATTCCGTAACTAATGAAAGCTGGCACAAAGGTAGCAAAAAAAAAAAAGTCTAGAAGAAGATGCATGAGGATTTTAAGTCGAAATAACTTCAGATGGGAAAGTTATGTGTTCGATAAAGAAGAGAAATACAGCATGATGACGTCATAAATGTGCGTGCGCCTAGTGTGTGTGTGCGTGTTTGTCACGTGTGTGTGTTGCGCTAGGGAAGACAATGAAAAAGATGGGGAACGCGTAATAGCATGCACGTTAAAGAGGTGGTAAAGTTTTGGTTGGGGTTGGAATTCAGGTTTTAACTCTTTGTGAGATAATTGGAAACCACTTATATGAAATATTAAAAAGCGTTCGATTCTAGAAGGAATTCAAAGTTTATTTGATAAAACTTGGTTCTGAAATGGCTGAGATATCCAAAAAACAGAGGAAAAAACAAAGTGGGCCTAATTAAAGGTTGGTCCCACATTTTATTACGACCTCTTTGTTTATGGCTATTACAGCCATTTACAAAATGAATTCTTCTTAGAATTGAATGCCTTTTGGGTGGTTTCTAATTATCTCACAAAGAGTTCATACCTGAATCCCCATCTCAACCAAAACTATACCATCCCTTTAACGTGATCATTAAAGTTTAAGCAAAGATTAAAAAAAAAAAGAGCGATAGAAATACATACAGACTGAGAGAAAAACAGAGAGTGAAGTTTCTATCGTGCTTTTGAAGGGATAAGTTGATGACCATGGAAACAAGCGGAGAAGGCACACGGTGACTCGGCGCATACCATAGTGATTTACAGAAACAAGATTCAAAAGAAAGAAGTATTGAGAATCAATAGCACCGAAATTGTGAGAAAGTCTACACAGAAATGTATCTAAATTAGAGTAGCTATTTCTTACTTAGCAATATTTGCAATGCGCTACAATCTTAAACTTCAGAAACATATATAAATCAAATATGTATATTATATTTGAAACATATTTATTGAAAAAAAAGAACTGTAATTAAACAAAAACCTTCAAAGATCTAAGATAATTCTGTACTTAAGGGCACAAGATTCTTAATGTATATATTACCATGTAAAATATGTATGTATGTATGTATGTATACATACGCATCACACACAACACACACATACACACACAATCGCATTTTATATTATATATATATGTATACATACAAACATGTCATATACATTTGATCTGGGTCAAATATTGTCGTTGACCATGATGTCGCCCTTCACTGACCAGTCCATCTGCACTAGGTTGACGCTATCCTTGGCGCACTCCTTTTTTTTTCCAACGTCCAGTTCAGATTACTGTTAATATGTCTCTGTCATCCTCTCTCTCCCCTCTCTCTCTATCTATCTATCTATCATTCTACCTCTCTATCTATCTATCTCTCTCTCTATCTCTCTATTTTTATATATTTTGTATCTATCTATCTATCTATCTATCTATCTATCTATATATATATATATATTTCTTTCTTTATCTATCTATCTATCTGTCTATCTATCATTCTACCTCTCTATCTATCTATGTATATATTTATCTCTCTCTTCATCTTTCTCTGTATCTCTCTCTCTCTCTCTCTCTCTTTCTCTTTCCCTCTCTGGCTACCTGTCTGTTTCGTTTTCATCGCCGTCGATACTCTCCCTTGCTTCATTGTCCTTCGTAGTGCATTGGTCCACCAGGCATGAACGCTCGAGTAGGACATCCGATACGTCAAATACCGGTCTGCATCCCAAGGACACTCGACCACGACCACTGACCTGTTTCACTAGCGAATGATGGTCAACTCTGGCTCAAGACATGAAGATGATCAGTAGCAACACTAGATCTGAACTGAACCTCAAATTTCCGAGGCCATTATCCTCGTCGTGCGCTTGCCTGTCTCGTGTATTTCTGATATATTTATAGAGTTGCTTAACTTGTCTTTTGAATGGAAGGTACATGTGATTCTTAAGTTTGCATATGCATAAAATGACACCTGCTCGTCTTCATCTTATATTATTATGGAATGATGTATATTTTAGTTAATCGCTTACCTGTTTCAAACAATAATTGTACTCGATAACTTTGCTCTTTTTTGGGTTTTTTATTGTTCCATATTCCACATTAAAAAAAAATACATAAAACATAAACATCACAATACAAAGGCATGGATGAATTGTCAAGTACAGCTTATGAGACAATAAAACATGTGAAATATGAGGAATCTACGTAGAAGCATTACTTGCAGGGTGTAGATTCCCAGATGTGGATGTGAGATTAATTCTTACTTCGTATATGTAATTGAAGGAATGGCAATTTGTGAATTTTGAAGAAAAAGAAAAAACAAAGAAAACAATGTCCGCGGCACAAGACGTCTTGAGAGTTGCGTGATCAATTGACTTTCTGTTACATTTATGCATGAAAAAGAAATACAGAAAAATAGAATAAATGAATGAGTCAATCCATCAATATCGTAGGATTCTCCATACTGAAAAGGTAAGCTTCGCTTCCTCTACCCCCCCCCCCCCGCCGCCCATCCACACTGCCTGACTTTACTTCTCCCTCTTCTTCCTGTATTGTGCAAAACCTCTGGAGACAGAGTACACTCGCACATGATTTTATGGTAGTCTGTTGCAACTCGAAACTATTCAGGAAAATTGTTCGTGAAAAATGTTGAGATAGGGTCTCATTCATCTACCATTCAAACTTTAGTACCCCTTCGCCTTCAGTTTCCGCCTATCAAAATAACAAAGCTGCATGTCTATGTGGCAGAATCTATTATAAATGTGTTTTTGTTTGTTTGTTTGCTTACCTACTGATCTGACCATACATTTTGGGATATGTTTATGGGTGTGGATATAAAAATACATTGTATGTGCATTACAATTTCATTCATCTTCTTTCTTGTTCTCTTCACTAAAAGAAGAATTGTATCATGATTTGTTATCAAAAAAGTGAAATTAAAACAGTACAAGGCTGCATTCATTTTTTTCTCACTGGGGACAAACGTCTTTAGAAAAATGAATTTTTTTATAACGTTTAGGCACAGTATTCAGCCTTCTTTCCTTTTGTGAAGCTTGTCAAAGGTGCACATGTTTTTTTTGTGTAGGCTTATATTGTTAACTGACGGTTTTGAATAAACAAAGCATAAGCATATTATGTACATAGAAGACGATCGTATTAGGATCGTATTCCAAATTTTGAAAGAGAAATAACATCATCAACATGATCAATGACATTTTTGTGTAACTTGATGAAAGAAAAATGAACTTAACTTCTGGACTAGCTAGATATCATTCTTTTTAGAATTAAGAATTATTAATTTCAGAATTAATGTTTCCTGGGCGAGTAAAAAGCTAGCCAACGGGTACAAAATGAATATCTTATTCATTTACAGAAGGTGAGGTTATTTGAACGTTGCAGATGATAATTATTTGGTTCATAAAGTCACATTTCATGGATCGATGACCTGAACAAGAGCTATGATTCTGAGTGACTGACTAAATGGGGGATAACAATTTTCGTAATGCCCAAGCTCATCTCGTGTTAATAAACGTTCAGTGCACACTGACGACACGCCCTCAAAAGCTGTATTGCGCCACCTATCGGCCGCTTATTCACTAGCTAACACCGAAAATGTTTGTAGGGGAAATAAGGCAATACAAATTTGGTCTCCGACCACTTTGTATGCACTTACGCATAGCATATACGTAACATATAAGCACTTGATGCTAGTTCTGATGATACCCAATTCAAGGAATTTATGAAAGAAACCAGGTGTAATTTTAGTTTTCACAATGTGAATTTTCCTTAGAGTGTCTGTTGTTTGTAGTAGGGCCTATATAATTGGCTCAGTAGGTTATACTGAACGTATCAAAGAGTTCGACACAATCGGGGCCCTATTTCCTAAAGCTGTTCGTAAAGTTACGCATGACTTTACGAACGACTGGTATATGAAGTGCCAATATGTTGTCCAATTTTTTTCCCTTACGTTGTTAACAGAGTACGACTGTATGGCAATATTTCATCTACATTGGGGCAAAATGCACTTTCAACTTAATGTAAAAATAATCATTATCATCTACACATTTCAGCTTTATCTATCTGAAATTAACAATGATTAGGAACAGTGTTGCCAGATGGTGATTTCGGGAACCAAAGAGGGTGAAATTTGGTGATTTTTGAAGTTGTTTGGTGACAAAATTTTAGCCTGGTAACCAAATCAAAATCTGGTGATTTGTGGTTACTTTTTGGTGATTTTTGGACCAATGAAAAATAATCACACTAATTGAAAACAAAAATGCATTTTGCCCAAAGTTTTACCCATATTTCCTGTAGAAACATAACATGTGCCCCTTTTTTTGTCACTCGACACACACAAACACTCATATATCCATACACGTCGTACAAATGCATCTAGTGTGTGTGACTACGGCGCGCCGAAAGTTGCACCGAGAGTCGCGCAGAGTGTTTTTGGTAAAGGTTTAGTGACATAATTTTGTCTTGAATTTGAAGCCTTACCTACGCTATTCCAAATTTGGTGATTTTTTTAAAGGCTTTTGGTGATTTTTTACAAGGCTTTTGGTGATTTTGCTCAGTTTGGACCTGGCAACGCTGATTAGGAAACCCACTTGGCTTGCCATATTTAAGTCGTTCGTAAAGTCGTGCGTAACAGCTCTATGAAACAGGGCCCGTGGGTTGTAGTGTTGCGATTAGGTCAGCAACCCCTTGATTCATAGCGATATTCATGTATATGCAACGTGCACATTTATATGCCTGTCTGTCTGTTTGTCTGTCTATGTGTGTTTATGTGTATTTGTGTATGGATGTGTATGCTGGGAGACACACGCATAGACGATTCACCGTCTTCCAGAGCTGTGTTACTAAATCTAATCATAGAACTACAAGGAATATGTGAAGAACGGACAATGACATTACAATCTAGTGTTACATCACCAAATAATCACCTGATAAAAATCGTTAAAATAATCTATTGTTCTTAAATCTTCATGTTATTCTTGATGTTATATAATCACATATTTTATATGTATTTCATTATTAAGAAAAAAGGTTTTAGCTTTATTTGAAGTCAGAAATTTTGTAAAACTTGTACTCTTCTCTCCTAAAGATAAAACTGAAAATTACGTTTCTCATGATGATGGATGCGTTGAATGAAAATCGACCTCAAAATTGGTTTTGGTCTGTCGTATACAAAGAGAAAAAAATGTTTCTGAATGTACCATAGTGCTCACAACAATGTTTATTCGCAACGTGGAAAACTTCAAGGCTCTTTTTATTGACTAATTCTTATCTCAAAGCGCAGTTATAGACAGAGAAAACTACAGACAACTTTCAGTTGTACATGCTAGCATAAGGTCCGTTAGCCTTGTTGATGCATTTTCAGCACACGCAGTCACACAATACAGACTACTTGTAGAATACCTAAACTTAACTGTGTTTTACGGCCGGTTTTTTTTTCGCGCCTCAGTGTAGACGAACAGAGCCATTCAGCAGAAAAGAAAAAGAAAATGAATACCTTGGAAGTCCATCAAAAGACACTTCGAATGACTACCTTTCCCTCAACCGGTAGCTTGACCAATTAACTCCTATTTTAGAAAGTCATTCATTGCTTACTGCCTAAGTGGATATTATGGAATTAACCCATTACCGCGTATTTGCATGGTTAAGGCGAGCACGGCGGCATACGAGTCACCAGTCGCATTTATCGAAGACGCATACTGAGTTTTAAGCAGCACTGTGAATGCACTGAGAGAAATGCTAATGTTGTATTAACAAAAAGCGAACTATATCTGACGCTTGCATTGATTCAATGCATAGCTAAAACTACCCACTGATCCGTTGCATACAGGGTTGGCTCACTGCTGCTGCGGCTCTGCGCAATTCCATGATTTCCTTGAACGTCTGCTCAGTTCTTCCCCTCTCTATCTTTCTCTATCTTGTTCTCTCTCTGTTTCTCTCTCACTGGCACTCCTTCCTTCTACCCGTGCACGGCGGAGTCCGAGGCGCAGCGCCAAAAACAACGAGCGGTATTTGCAGACGGCAAGCGCGCTACTTTCAGATCTCTGGTAGATTCCAGCGGGGGGAGAACGCCCGGTAAATTCTCATCGCCAGAACCACCTGTGTAGCCGTAAGCCAGAGACACACACACACGCACACACACAAAAAGAACACATCATCAGCTCGCGTAGCGAGGTCTGCTTATCGAACACGGTCCCAGTCAGCCATCCTTATTGGAGATCGCCAGCCGTGCTACGGGAGAGTTAATCTTGTATTGACAGTCGTGTTCAGTGCACACCACATACGTGATTGCCTGGGAAAAAAAATCTGCGCAGCACGAAAAACATGATTTACGAAGGCGCTCAACTACAAAGTGATGCTTATTTAGATCAACGAGTCGCAACCGTCGGTGCAACAGAGAAATAAACGTGGAATTCTACTCGCATTTTGTGGCAAACACTTCCCTCGCTCATCTCTACGCTGTCCCGCTGAGGTTTTAGTGCCAGCGATTCGTCTTTAATCGAGTTGATCTGAAGATGTGCTCCAAGTAATCCTACCGTCTCATCTTTGCAGTGAAATAAAAAAGTAAAGGTCTTTAGTTCCTGTGAAGACAGCCAGTGGTTTGGGTTTCCATGCATCTTTGTAGCGAATACTCAGATCCTCCCATGGTTTCATTCCCATTGGAATCACTGCTCGTCCATTTCTATATCTTGAAATAAAGGAGGAGGACGAATTTATATACCATCAACCATGCCTACCAGGAAAGGGCTTCTAGCGCCGCAAAACACCTTTTTGGATACTATCGCTACACGATTTGATGGAACACGTGAGTACACAAACAGAAGTTGCTTATAATTATTTTGGTAGGAAAAGTCTCTGGAAAAAAATCCGGATGAAACATATCATAATTGTATATTGCACGACTACGTGCGAAATGTTTCGTAAACGCAGTGCCTGATCTGCTGATTGCTCTTTGTTCGCCACTAGAACTTCAATACATATAGTGTCTCATGCTGTGCGTTATCATAAAGCAAAGAAAACAGAGTAATGCTCCATGTTTGCGCCGTGTTTGATGTATTAGCAATTCGTGGTCAATGCCATTGCGAGGAAAAAATGACGAATTAATCAGCAAACACGCGGTAAGAATGACGGTCATGATCAATGAGTTGTTTCTGTTTGCAAATCAATTACAGTGATTTGCCTGCCTGGCTGCGTCAGTTAGACAAACGAAAGTCCAAAATTTTCTCACTTTCCTTTAAAACTAGCCTAATTGTAATGAATGCTGTTCGAAGATTTACTTTTTTGGAGGCACCGAATCTAGTTAGCAATGATTATTTGTGATAATGTAACACATTATCATAATATACTGGGGGTTTTGAACAGTATTCCAATGAAAGAGCAAAGAAATGTGTGCATTGTGGCTAGAAAATTGTTGAGAACCAATGAAATGGAAACGTCGTGATAAGTTTAAATATAATATACAGGAAAGTGCTGCGTCATAACTTTCTTTAAAATTCAAAGAAATATCGAATTTCTTTTAGCGCTCAAAGCGACTACATAATAGGAGTCTCATGTCTTGTCCAACAATGTCCAACAGGCGAACGCACTGCGAGTTATTGTTGCTTGTGTAGAGCGTTTAACATCTATACGATGTTATAATTGTACTTGTTATTTCATATGTCTATTGTGGACATGTGTATATGCACGTAGACATGATTATGTAGTTATGTAAGCACACAAACAGTAAACACACAGACAAACACACATATATGTATACTATATATATATATATATATATATATATATATATATATCTCTACCGTCGCTTACATCTGTAGTCGAATTCAGTTTGCAGTTGTTGTTTTTTTACTTTCATCGTAAATTGTATTTTGCAATTATTCCAACGAAACTTACAGAAATAGAAAGAAATCTGATGAAAGCATACATGCTTTGAACACTATGATTTTTTTTCTTTTTGTTTTTGCATTGTGGTTGAGAAACATATTTTGTGGTTTCATGAGCACTGACGACACAGATAGCGATGAAATGAATACAATGTTTCTAATTATTACTATTTTTACATTGTTTTTTGGAGAGTAAACTCACGATGCCTTCAGGTCTATTTCTACCTGGTTTCTTCTCGTTGTAGCCAACCCAGTAAAATCTGCTGCCTATGTTCTATTTGATATACATATTAATGTACCTGCATCCCCAATCGTAGTCATTAGACTTACAACAAGTTACCATTTGTGTTAACTTTAGACAGATTTTTTTTTTTTTATGTTGGAGGACGATTGAATTTTTTCTCGAAAGGCATGCCTCATACAAGATGTAAGAGGGTGAACCAAGAGGAGGTTGAAACAAGCGAGAAACGAGAACTAATTTGGAAGAATTGTATTATATGTGAAAACAGATGTTTCCAGGAAAAATAAACACGCGTGGAGAGATCTAGGTAACATGTTAAAGAAAAACCCATAGTCGCATGTGTTAAGAATAAAATATTGCAGGAAATTACAACCATCACACACTAGATAAACGGCCAGTAGACACTGCAGTCGGCAGATCTATTAGGTGATGGGGATAACACGTCTGCATCCCAGTAAACAGGACAGCTCCAGTCTCTGACGCAAACAATCGTGTCATTCTCTCTAAATTGCATCGTTCAGCTATCATAATCGTGTCTATTTTTTCCGTTACGAAGGCGATAGATGCAAAGGGATATATTGTCGAATGATGTTATTTTAGTAAAAAAAAAGTAACTCGACGATGTAATATACAAACACGGAATACTTAATAATGAGCAACTCATCATACACTTTCATAAGGTGTATGACATATACCATAACGGCATATACATACATATATATATATATACATGTATATATACATATATACATATACATGTATATATATATGTATGTACATATACATATATATATACATATATCTTTATTATATATGTACATACATATGTATATATAATTTATATGTATATACACACAATACCGTGTTATACACACATATATTTCAGAATATTGTATCATAAATACATATATATTTCACAATACATCACATCTAAAATATTACATTCGTTGAGAAAATGTGTTGTACAAACACATATACCTCTCATTCTCTTCGTATGAAAATTCAAGAGAAGGAGAAAAAAAAGCAACCCGTTAAAGGTCAATCTCGCATGGTTAAGCAAGAACAGAACGTATCGGTTGTCACCGAACGGGCGAATTTGTTTAGCATATGGCTCGTGCAGTGTGTGAAGTGCGTGCTCCGTTGATTTTCATAGCGGCGAGTTTTGTAACGCCGCGTCATCGTTCGAACACACTCGGACTAATCGTCGTCCGAACGGTAGGCTACTCCTTTCGAGTGATCAAGCCGGTGTTTTCTTTGCGTCTTTTGCTCATATTATGGTCATTATAGCGTAATGTCCTTGACCTATGACTCCTTTCGAGCCACATACACGCGTAAGTATTCTAACAGTGTCCCAACGTAAGAATATGATATATTATACCTGTGATTTAATATACATGTGTGTTTCATATGAAATATACCAGTACTTGCCATACGACAAATAAAGGGTATCGGACACTGGTGTGATGTAAACATTTCCTTAAGCGTTCTAAGCAAGGCATGAAATAGCGGACATATATACATGTATAGATAGTATAAAGAAATTTGATACAATTATAACATATTAACATTTAAAGATAATATTATACACATAATAACTTGGCTCCTTTAGACCAGTCGCAGTGGTATACACGCTCTTGGTTTTATGTTGAGTCAATTTTATACAAATTTTAAAACCAATCACAAACAATATAACAGTACAAGAATATACAGTTTGAGGAAGACTGTGATTACAATGGGAGAGTGGAAGAACTCTCCAGGAAGAAGAATTCGTTGGCTGAAAACGAAATGACCAGCTAAATGTAACATAAATGAACATATTTGTAGAAAAAATATGCATGTACACACATTAATCATGGCTTCTTAAATTTCCGTTACTGTCGATTTTGGAGTATACCGAACAAAAATTTGACACATAATGTGAAACATGGGCATTTTATTACCCTTTTCTCCATATAAGTGTCAACTTATGCCATTTCCAACGCAAATGTTCATGTATGAAAAAAATGATTGTAGATCCTCACGAGTTCTGGAACTTTTGCTGGCAAGAATTATTATACTGATGGAAGTAAGAATCTACCAAAATATAAACATTTAAAGAAAGAATACCGAGGAACTAGGAGAATAAGCTAGTTCGTCATTAGATCATCATGCAAGTTGTTACAAATGACCTCTTTCTTTTTTTTTTCCTCAGTTGCTGAGGCACTTTACTTCTTTTCAAAGCGACATATAAGCTTGTCCGACGAAACATTTTGTTGAATTTATGTTCAAACAAAGAGTTAACTTGTGTAGAGCAGATGATCAGACTCAGAGTGGTCTATTGATTAACACTTTGGGAAGCATTCATGTCATTGCGTTGAATGCATTAATGTCGTACTGACAGGTGGATGTGTTTGGGCAAGCACCATTTATATGGATCATATGAATAATCATCACATCACATTACAGAGGCTCATCTCAGTAAATTTAAAAATCGACATGCCTGTTGGTACAAATGACCTTTTCCTGCTCATGCGGAAATGGAAATTGCGAAGTGGTCTAGGGTAAACCTTGACCCGGCGCCATTTAACCATAGTCTTTCCGTTTAGTCAGAGCTATATATTAGAGATATTTTGGTCAGTGGTGGCAAATATATCGGACAGGTCCAAATACCCCCGGAGGTAGATTGCATTTATCATAGTCTCTAACAAATTTAAAACAAACTTAACTAGCAGTGCAAATGCTCGAAAGTCAAATTATAAGCGCAGAACACCACTTTGCCATAAAAGAAATAGATTAGTAAATAAATGAATCCCTTGTCGTGAGCTATTTCTCCGCAAATTGTTACGAATACAAGCAACAATGCACTGGAGTGGTAATTCACAATACACATTTCATCATTCCTTTTATAAAGTAAATCTCCCTGAGCTATTTGAAATCAGCTTGGAAATTCACCTCGAGACAATGACACAGTATGGAGAATTTCCTAAAAATATGGTAAAGATATTTCAATAGATTTCAATAAAGTGGAGTAATCCAAGGTATCTTATATTTTGTCTTAAAATACGGTTTCCGACAAGATAAGATACCTTGCATGCATAAGATATAGATTTGAAAAGGTCATACGATTCATTCGTGTCACGTAAATCACAAGTCATGTCAGTCATATAGACACTTTGTTAATCAGTACTATTATATTTACATTAAGTGTTTGCATTTATGTACAATTTGCCAAACGCATGAGGTTGTCTCGAAGAGTTCACGTGATCACGTCTGATGCATGCACAGTATCTTCATTTCTTCATCAGCACGCGCAATAAAAGTTTCTTTATCATTAATTCTTGATGCTCTGTACACAAACTGTTTCACAGAGAATACTTAACTGCACAGTTTCCAATAATTTCAAGGAAGACAAATTCATAACCGAAATGTATTCACTGAATTTGGAATACCTGTTGATCACATATGTTTACTTTTGTAGTTGCATATAATCATGCAAGTACACAATATATCTTCGTAATAATGATAACTTCTATATACATGTGTGTGTGTTTGTGTGTTTGTGTGTGTGTGTGTGTGTGTGTGTGTTTACATATAATGAAAGTGTACCTTCCGGGATGATAGACTATGTGCATCGTATGCAGGTTTGTTACAGTTATTTCATATTTCAGTTTATGCAAATGAACCGCGATTTGGTTTTCCTTATGGGCCATTACGTAGGCTTGAGAAGTACCATTTTCTCACAACCAGGTCGACCGTTTAATACAATAATGTTATATAGTCTGTCAGTGAACATCGGATATCTAAGCCTTCGTGCACTCGCTGCATGGCTTGTGTACGCATCATAGTAGCACCTCTATTTTGCTATGTACGAATGCGGTTGTGGTAATGTTTCTATCGAGTTCACATAAATTACACTACCGTTTCAACTTCTAGCATAACATTAAAATGAAACAACAGGACTCTAATTCACGTCAATACGTTGCCAACCGATGCCAACGCAATGTGTGGAGTGGAATTTGAATGTCGTACAATGATTTTATTTCATTTCAGTCAGACCCATTGACTTATCGCAGCGAAAGATGAATTATCTTCTGAATGTCATTAGTTGGATTTTTTTTTTTCATTCCAGAGATTGAGTGGTAACTCTCATTACTTTGCAAGTGGGTCGGCTCGAGGTCACGTTGCAAACGTCATAATGCTAAAGCTATATATCGTGCCAACGCGAGCAAAGCTGAGTTATGGGGGAGGTAAGGGAGGTGGATTCATCGCAGGAAAAATGATAGATGATTCACAAGAATGACCAAGGATAGAATCGAACGTCTTGAGCGACAAGCTTCTGTCTCTCAGTGACACTGTGTGTGTGTGTGTGTGTATGTATGTGTCTGTGTGTGTGTCTATGTGTGTGTGCGTGTGTCCACAGCACTAGCACTTGCCTCAGGGCCATCACGAATGGTATTGATGTCGCGCGTCTTTACATTTGACATTTTGGCATGCATAAAATCCCAAACATTTCCGAACATTTGGGCAAATATTCCCCTCAGGACTGTCCCGAGAATTAGTCCATGTGAAACTCGTGCAACCACTGTCATCTGAAGACAAGTGTCAATATACATACGTTTATAATGTATTTGAATATATGTAAGCATATATACATATATATATATATATATATACATATACATATGTGTATATGTATGTATATAATATGTATATGTACATAATATGTATATATGATGAATATATTATATATATATATATATATATATATATATGTATATATATGTGTGTGTGTGTGCGTGTATGTGTTATGCTTTGGTATAGCATACTAGGTAAGATTAGATAATGCCCTTCTCCCTAATACTACAACTTTATTAAGAATCCTCTAAACACTCTACTTGCACTGTACTTTGTACAATGTCGTTGTACAATTTCAGTATAGCTCGAATATCCATATCCGTGAAGAATATCACTATCATCAAACACACAGACACACAAACATACATACATATTATATATGTATATATATATATATATATATATATATATATATATCATATATACATTCATACATGTGAATATAAATATATGCACATATGGTACACAAATACATTAATATGCACCATTCGGACAGAGAATATAGAATACCAGTAGACATATAGAAGTGACTTGAACATACCATTATTGATAATATTATGCGTAATTCAACCGGTACGGGGTGTAGTGAAGAATTTGTTCTCGATATTATGCATGCAGTGCTTCTTGTGCGTTAAGGCATCAATACGTCATCCGATTCCATCCGATGAGGTTTTTTTTTTATTAACAGGATAAATCTTCTTCCAGCCTCGAAGATGATTGTCATTATAGACCTTGTGCACCAAAAACACGCCCAAAAAATTAACATAGGTTGCCGCTCTGCTGCTGAGCATGCCCAGAATACCGCGCATGAAATAGACACCACATAAGACAAACACGCGTATTCTGTGTCGAATATTGTAATATCTCACACATAAATCCCCGGCATCATTAAAGGACTAACCCGTAGGTGTTATCATATTTGCTTTAATTGTGGGCGTTTCGCCTTTGCTCATGCGTTACGTCAGCTTCAATCACACACGAAGGGGTGGTAGGGAAATCAATGTGTGTCGACATGATCGACGGGAAATGTTCAGCCGGTATACGGAGGGCGTACTGTTCGCGGCAAGTGTAGGGACTCTAGGCAACCGATACCTTGTGGCGTTAAACAGAATAAACACGGAAGCTCCCTTATTCACGTGCACAAACACGTCGACAATTTCACCCCTTTGCAGTATACAGACAACTGCCCCGGCCCTCAGTCATCTATAAAAGCTCTTTCTGAATCTTTTCAAGAAACTCGTGCTGGAAGAGCAGCCCTCTAAACCGTTGTAAACGACTATAATTATTATCCAATTTCTACAATTTGATCGTGTGGTTTACAGTGTTCATCCAATGAACTGGTGCCAGTGATGTAAATAAACAGGTGTTAATGTTAGCTTCTAAACTTTACTTCTCTGTTCGATACTGGGAAATGTAAATAATCCTTGAAATACTTTTTTTTTTAAATTTCTTGTACCGAGAAAATATCATTTTTTTCTTCAAGTGTTTTTACGTAAAATATATACAGATATGATAGTCTTGATGTGTGTACACATCAGGTTTCTGCAAAGTGCACACGCACGCACGCACGCACACACACACACATACACACACACGCAAACAAGCACACACACATACATTTTGCAAAAATCTATTCAGTCAAAGCTATTTTGCGCTTGATTTCTTTGTTTTTCCTGCTTCTCTTAGATGAGGATCACAATCTGATAAGAAGTTTTGCATGAATTTGTTTATCAAGAAGACTTTTTTTTTTGCTTGGTAGCACCCGGATTCGTTCAAGGAAAGCATTTCTTTTTCTGCTGTCAAAGAGTACCAGAATCCCAGGCCAGAACGTACATTTTGTCTTAAGTTGCGTACGGGAACCTGCAGGTGGCCTGTGTATTAAGTCTTTGGAGCATTTCAGAATTCAGTATGGAACGTGTTGGGCAGATCTAGCTTAACTAGCTCGTTATTGTTACTCTGTTAGAGTGGACTAACACTCGTAAAATGTAGCCCCTCATTTATTGTATAATATCCGCTCCTGCGATGCGAAGATGCAATGATGTAATTTGAGGCTTCGGTAATATATCTTATATCTTATATCTTATATCTTATATCTTATATCTTATATCTTATATCTTATATCTTATATCTTATATCTTATATCTTATATCTTATATCTTATATCTTATATCTTATATCTTATATCTTATATCTTATATCTTATATCTTATATCTTATATCTTATATCTTATATTCCCCTCTTTCATATGCTCCATGATCATTACGTAGTAGTGATACTGGTGGTAGTATAAATCGTATAAGTAGTAGTAAAAGTACTATTAATTTCCGTTCCATAAAATAATAACACTGATTGAGCGCCCATATTATCCAGCCTTGTTATCAGGACAGAGACCTTCTTCCAAGCTTAGAGAATTAAGATTAGGATTTCGATTGAGAGACATCAAATTGAAACGAAGTTACCATCTTGTGTACAGATTGAGATGCGAATGAACAGAGTTACAAAACCAACTAAGAGAACTACATAAAATACAATTAAAAACATTCTGCATATTGACAGTATATCACTGCATATCATGTATATTGTCATACGAAAGAAAAAAAGTTGATCAGACCTATAAAATTCGCATTTTGAATATATAAGCATGACAACACAAAAACATAAAAGAACGCAAAAAATCAAAATACAGTTGAACCTCTCTTATCCGGCCTCCCTTTATCCGGATCTCTCTATTATACGGACGCAATCTCGCCGTGATTTTTTTTTAAATAAATAATTACGGGAGGAAAGGGGGATTCCCAACTCCTTGAGAACTCCTACACAAACACACATGAATTACATATTACTTCCAACATGATTAACATACATTACATCAAATTTCCTTCCAAATTGCTTACCTTCAGACATTTTAACATCCCCAAACATCCCAAAATCATCGCAAGAACATGGACAGATTATGCGCTCGAGTCCTCTCATATCGCATTGCCACATATAGGTCCATACACAGCCGTCGATATGACTAGATAGACATGCATTGTTTCGAGTCATTGGCTGAGCAACGAATGATATTGAACACTCAAAATTTTGAAGCGTAGTTTCGTCGACTCGTACTGTTTATTTTCAAGATCTACTTGATACATTTCTTAACAATTATTTAGGTAAATCATCCGAAGAATTTATAAAAGAAAATGATTTCATTCTTGCAAACACGAACCTCTACTTTGGGGTCTCTTACTGAGTGTAACAATGAAAAGGTTGCAGTATACACATTACTACAATTCCACGTGGTACTACAATGGGCTACATCAGTACATGTGTATGTATATGTATACATGTATAAAGCATTGAGTCTCCCGTATCCGGCCAAATCCCTTATCCGGATGAGCCCCGGTCCCGACTTGTCCGGATACGAGAGGTTCAACTGTATCTACTTCTCTTTTTTGTATATTGAAAAAAAAAGCAAGATAAAAGGTATTTGGAGAGAGAGAGTTATGGTATCAAAAGCTGTGCCACGTTGCCACGTTGGTGTTGAATTGAAATCGTAATTATGTTTTAATAAATGTGCTTCCAATGGAGTTTCCTACTTACTGTGAATGTGTGTGAGTGTGTGTGTGTTTGTGTGTGTGTGTGTGTGTGCATGTTATGTTTGTATTTATAATGAGTTTATAACGTGATATCTGTGCCTGTATCTGTAATGACACTCACGTGCGAGTACCCATTGATGTACAATACGCTTGATTAATGTAGCGGACTGGAACTAAGGTATAAGCGCCCAAATCCATTCGTGTGTGGCGCTTCTCATCATATAATGATAAACCGCGTGATGAATTACTGAGAAAGAAGCCATCATTATAGTTAAATGCGCTTGATTACCGGTATGTATTACGCTACTTTGAGAGTGCTAGCAATAAAGAAATATAAAAACAAAAACCTACAACGACGAAGCAAAAACACGACTGCATAATCTATCACCATTTGCATTTGTATATGGTAGTTTTAAGGGCACCGTAAACAGGAAAACTGAAATGAAAAAGTAATCATAATGACCTGTTTGCGTGTTTGATTCAAATGATAATTACTTTTCGCGAGCGAGAAAACCTTGTATGAAACTAACCTTAGTTATCACTAAAGAGGGAAATCATGTTCACTAAATAAAAACGAGGTAATAAATACGTGCTAGTATAAATATTTAATGCTTATCGGACAGTAAATGAGCAATTAGAAGCTAAGGTAAAATGACGCATAAATGTGTATATCTTTAATGTCTTAAAAGCAGCAAGTTCCAAAGGTTATTTTCATGTTTAATTCAAATAATAGTGTAACTTTTCACGGACGTGCAAATCTATATGAAACTATTAAATCACGTTTAGTAAATAAAACTGCTGTGAGAACCAATCGCTGATAGGCCATATCAACTTATAATTGCTTATCCAACAGTTTATGAGTAATGAGAAG
This sequence comes from Diadema antillarum, assembly GCF_040938485.1. Lineage (NCBI taxonomy): Eukaryota > Metazoa > Echinodermata > Echinoidea > Diadematoida > Diadematidae > Diadema > Diadema antillarum. The sequence continues at coordinate 605,379 of NW_027270984.1, forward strand.
GTTAGAGCAAATGGCTCAGAAACATTTTGTAGGGTGTTTAAAGTAGGAAGTTTCAAAGGATGACACATTGTCTCCCATTAACAACATCATCACACCTTATCTATCTAACAAAGGTGAATAAAAGAAAAGATTGAGAAGATAACTGCATCAAACACAAAACAAAACCGAAAACAAGCTTGTAATTTACGATTTATTTTGACAAAGAATGGAATGAAAGTATATTCCAGATATTTATGAAGAGTACGTGTAAAACATTTCGAATCTGTATGTATTGCGATGTTGTTGAGATAGAAGACTTTTAAGTTGGTGTTGACACTTATCAGGTGAAACAAACGATACGTTTATCTCGTCAGCGAGTTTTATCTTCACGGTTTAGCTTCCTCGACCCCGACCGACATTCCATCTATCCTAACTTTGCTTTTATTCAGTGATTTGTGCAGATTAGCGCCAATGTGTAGCTGTTCTTTCCCTATTCCGTGCTTTGTATAATACCACGGAGCTGGTATAGCTCCATGGTAATACACGACAGGTTGAGGTGTAAACCATGATTAAGTGTTGCAACATGAGAGGGACTTATTATGGCGAAATCGACAAAGATTTGACAGCAGTTAATTAAGCGGGGATGAACTAGCGCTACTGAAAATATAATGATCGTGTTAATCAAATTAGCAACATGTCTGTTCGCTGTAAGCAAAACCTTGCCCAGACGACAGGGCGGCCTGCAATAATATACGACACCTGTACTAATTTCAATACCCATAACGAAGGTCTTCTGTACGACCTAATGAAGATAGGATTTTCGTCATAGCGCACTGCCGGTAGAATCTCCTTACAGACGCGATGTAATTATATCTCATAATTTGCCAATCTTTACTCGCGTCATCTTCTTCCTCAAATCCGGACGGGTAGACATCCGGTATCTGGAGGAGAGTGTATGTTGGTAGCACATGACTCTTACGAGGCTGAATTTAGAGTAAATGTGATTACGTAATGCTAGGACGGTATGGTTGGTCAGAATTGCTCTTTTTGTGTGATGATCGTGGCAAAAAGTGGCGGACACTGTACGTGATATATATCGAAGACATTTTTGATATGGTAGTGGTGGTGGTGGTGGTGGAGGGGGGGGGGGGGAGTGAAAACCAGAAAAATTTAATTAGCAATTATGCCAGCTCGTTTTGTTCGGACCATCAGTGTTTGATCGCGAGTACAAGCTAGCTAATGAGTGTGTGTGTGTGTGTGTGTGTGTGTGCGTGTGTGTGTGTGTGTGTGTGTGTGTGTGCTTGTGTTTGAAGTGGTAAACATACATGTTAAATGGTCTGCGAGATGTGTAAACCCAGAACTCTTTCTTCACCATGTGGAAGCACTTACAATTATTCCTTCCCTTCCTCTTTGCTTTTTCTTTCTTCTCATCAGTTTCACATAAATGAGAGAGGTTCGTCGACGGAGTGCGAGAGGTTCCTATAGGCAGAAAATTATTTGATTATGATGAGTGGGAAAGGGTGATGGGCTTGAACGCGCACTAACACAGGGCAGACACAGATTTAAAGGAGAAGTATTATCAAGATAGCGTATTTAGGATGTGTGTATTAATTTTTCCACTCAACTCCAATGTACATTACTGATATTCAGAACTGTCGAATAGAGACGTTTGATTTTTGATTTGATTTTGATTTTATTTCTGAATTTCTTTTTCATACATAAACGAAATACAAAGTCAATTGAACAAACTAATTGAGCACAGTATAATTTGAATCTGACAGTTAAAACGAATAAATGATTAATTCAAATATTCAACTTTTTTCCCTCTGACACAATGCAAAATGAAAATAAACTATTTTGTGCACTTTTATGCAAACATAACTTACAGTATATCTATTGCTCAAAGACAAATTAGGAAATTCTTGATGTACAGAAATTCAGGAGACCATCATCATAAGCAAACGCTTGACGAGGACAATGACCTTAGAAATGATTGTCTAAACAATACAACATTGTAAGAATATGACATGTAAGTCACCACTCACTGAGTGGCGAGAAAGAAAAAGGGAGGGAAGAATGAGGGGGGAAAAGTGCAGCGGTGCATTGTGCAAGATGTGAAGTGTTTGCGTGGAAATGAGTTGTGAATATAAAATATGTTAAATGTTCATGTTTGTTGTGTATATACGTTCGGTTCGGAGCCCTTACTTTAACTATTGAAGTGAAAATATAAAACAGATAAATAGTAACAAGCTCTAATATTCATATACATATTGAGTTAATTCATATCTTTAAGCTGTCTTTTAAATAAATGAATAGATATACGTTGTTTAAGGTTATCGGGTTAAAAAAATTCGAAACATCAGGGCATTGATGTTTTAAGGATTTTTGTGCTAAAACAATTCTTGGGTTTTCAAAATGATAATCAGATGAACGGCTAGTTGGGTATAGGAATGAATATTGAAATTAGGAATTAGGAAATCATTGAACACCGAGGGCAGTTGGTTGAACGTGACTTCATTCACTCCGAGTTATAACTGTCGACGACATAATTATTATCATCAAGTCGTATGACAGCGCATATCAGTATTGTTAAATGAAAAGAGAGACAGAGGGATATATATATGTATATTTATATATATACATATATATGTATGTATATATATATATATACATATATATATATATAATATATATATATATATATATATATATATATATATATATATGATTAAACAGATGGAGATATGTGAATAAAAGAATTGGAGGGGTTGAAATTAATTACATTGATACCGTTGAAACTAGGACCACCAAAACAGGTGATTTGCAGCTGCCGCGCCAGTGGAAGGTAAACAGGGGAAAAAGAAGGTATCAAATTTTCCTTCACAATAGTCCTGCGCCATTAATTGAATGGTTACTGTATACCCGCGGTCATGTTACCATCAACTCATGCAGACGAGAACCGGTGAAGAGGCTGCGTGCATGCAAAATGATGTGGAGACTGCATGAGGGAGGAGGAGGAGGAAGAGGAGGAGGAGGGGGATGAAGGGGGGGGGGATGAACGCCGCAGAAGCTGTCCGCCGATCAAAATTTCCTGTAGCAAAACACGAAAACAGCATGCAGTATAGTGGAAGACTTGTACATAAGCCCGCGTTTGCCCTACATTTGTTTTAATTGCATGCGCTCAGCGACATCAAATTTTCATCCAGCGAGATGAGTAGTATATTCCCCGAGGTATTATGACGCAATATGTGCTCGTGTTGCCCGGCAAAAAACAGGAAAATGGGCTTCGCACGTCGCAGCGAATAATGATAAGCCTTTCGTGTCTACTGTTTAACTCTCTCCATCTCTTTCTTTCTCCCATACGGACTTTGAAAAGATCTACATAATATGATGGCCGTATCGCAAAAGAACGTTAACTCGAGATATATTTATTGTTTCCATGCGTGATGTAACCGGGGTTGTTTGGAAAAGGGTTCAGTTCAATTTATGTATATTTTTGTAAGTGGAAAGGATGTGATACTGAACAGAATGATGGAGGATTGGATTAGATATTTTCAACTAAAATGATGACAAGTTTTGATGAGTGCGGAACAGAACTCGCAGCAATCTTGTACTTGAATAGAAATGATTAAAAAATGTTGCGTCTACTTGTCAAAGAAATGCAATGATGAATGATTACGTGTCAAATAACAAATGACATCATAAGTGCCGTACCTTCCGTCTTGTCTTTGCAGCCATCAACTCAATCGCGCAGCATGGAAATGGTATTTGAAAGCTGTTGTCTTGGAGAGCGTTCACGATTTATTTCCTCTTTTTTTTAGAAGAGATGCTATTTGGTGTCTTTATGTCATGCATCTTTTTTTAATAGTTTCATCTTCTTGAAATGATTCTTTCGTAGTCTTGTCCACCGACCGTAAAAATGCATTGAATTGATCGAGAAAATCTTGTATTATGACAGATAATTGAATTTCGAGAGGGTTTTGTGGCGTACGTTGTCAGTTTATTAAGAATGCAATATGGTATGTACACCATAACATAGATTGTTCAGAGGCAAGTCTTTCAACCTTAAGGCAAAAGAGAATCGAAATTTGAATACATCCCACAATCTAAATTAGACTCCTGAATTGTTCGTCATGTAAGGAGAGGGATAGAATTCTGATCAGTCCATTTTTTTCCATCGTTGTACGGAATGTAATTTGAAGGGGAAAAAACGCGATAGCTCCTGCGCTTTCGGCGAAATTCATAATTACAATTTCAAGGACCAGCATTTATCTTTTTTTTTCATTTTGTTGTTCTCATGTTGTCATTAAACAATTTGTGACTTCACGATGTTTTGTATTTTCTTGTTGAAATCAAGTCTGCAATTTATTGAGGAAGACGTAACCATGACAACGGGAGCGCGTGTCTGCCATTATTACAACTCAGTCCGGAACGTTTGCAATGTTGTCCGAATTGTGTATTGTCGCACTGGGTCTTTTGGATTCATAAGTAATCAAAGTGTAATATTCCTCTCTTGTTTTCTTACCGATTTACCTCTATCCTATGAAAAAGAAAACAAAATGAATGAGAAAGTGTGGAGAGATGGAGAGAGGGAGACAGACAGACAGACAGACAGAGAAACAGGCAGACAGAGATAGAGTGAGAGAAAAGGCTGAATATGAGGAATTGGCATGATTGTAGGTAGGCAACTTGCGCCCATCTTCTATAGTGTGAGGTGATGGTGATGACACGCGATCAGAAGAGAACGAATTCAGCGGATGGATGGAAACGAGAGCGTCTGGAAGGTAATAGACTAACGAACCTGCTGGTTTCGAACACAGAATGATGAGAACTTCTTCTCCTCCTCCTCCTCCTCGTCCTCGTCCTATCGACAGACATATCAGACACGTAAGGCAGGGAAGCCTTCTTGCCAAACATTCGCGGTCCATATTACACGATTATCTCCACCGATGACCTTTATACCGCTCCCCTCTAATTTACGAATTGATTTTCACTTCATGGGAACCAGCGCTGGAGCCGCCGCATGTGAATGTGTCTGAACGACGCGACGCGACCCAGACATCATACAGAAAGAAACCCGGACTGCCTGCTCTCTTCATCCTCGAAAGAGGATCTTATTGTGTCTCGGCGACCGGCGTTCGACTGTCTTGCGATAAACATCTGCCGCAAAACGATGCTTGCCTTAAACCAATGCGTCTATTGGGTTACATCTTGAGGAGAGGCGCCGCTGCCCGGCATTGCATTCGGGTTTCCCTCCCGCTTTGCTGATGCGGAAGATACGGGGAGAAATATTGGATAATATTATTTAGTCATGAGACGTAATACTCAAATCGATGTGTGGGCGGCAATTTTTGAAATATGCTTGTTGCAGCGAAATATTATATATTCGTGATTTTTATCCGCCAGCCTAAATGAGCGATAGAACACTAATGGATAAAACTCTCCTCTTCCAATCTGTCTTCATCCTTTTCTACTCTGGGTCTTCCCTTCCCCATTGTTTTTTCTCTATCTATCTATCTATCTATCTATCTATCTATCTATCTATTTCTCTATCTACCTATCTATCTATATATCAATCTGTGTGTCTATCTATTTACCTATCTATTTATCTCTCGTTTCACAGTTTCCCAAACTTTTTTAGCCTCTGCAATTGCAATGCTCTCTCGCTCCCTTTTCCGCCCTTTTCTCATTTCTCCGGTTTCTCTGTCTATTCCATCTCTCCCTCTATCCCCCTTCCGTTTCTTGTTTCACCTTTCAAAGGTGACAACGGTTGTCACCTTTTACTCTCTCTGGTGTATTCTCTCCCCTCTCTCGCCCCCCCCCCCCCCCACACTCTGCCAGTTTCTGTATTCCACACAAACTTCAGAACGTATGCATGTAGACCTATGTTAACCATGAGATTACAGAATACAGAATTACACTGTTAGTTATATTTACATGCAGTTCCAGAAAACGAGAGAAAAAAAGTAGACGTTGCTTGAAAGAGCTCATCATGCATTACAATTCACATACATTTCATTGGCGTTAGTTGCGCATAAATTATACCATATGATGGACTTCGGAAAATTCGCCGTGGAAGTCTTCGGCTTTCTTCGATGATGCAGTCCCCGCAGTTTTGACGGGGTCCTGCGCCCATCGACCACTCTCCGAATCATCGCCCGGCTCTCTCTAGCCATGGTGGCGATGTCTGTGGCGCAAATCCCATGCACGTACTTTCACCTTATGAGTACTCATGCCTGCATGTGTTAAAACGTGCCATTGCCCCCGTCCGTGTACGTTTCGAAGTTATAACATCTCCATCTCCCCCGGGGTACATGATAAAGGTCTTCGCGGAACAGTAATGTGCCGAATCATTGATTGATATCTGCGTGGAAATGCGTAAAGGGAGAACAAACTTCATGGACAAGGGCATCGTTTGATCATTTTATGCAAGGCAAGGCACCAACCAGTAACTTGTTGTTCCATTGCGTCAAACGCCGATAGATTAACATCTCACGTGCACCTCCGAGTGCTGGCAATGAGCAAGGGTGAAATCGCGTGGCACTTCGAAAGGCAGATGGAGGGGAAAAAAAAAGAAGCAAAAGGTTCCGTAAACCGCCATCTCACTAATGGGAAGTATGTTTTCAACTTTTTCTTCATAAAGATTATTTAGATTTATGGCATCACTCGGGCGAACGCACTTCGACGACATTCGCGACTGGAATAGCAATTTATCTCTGAAAAACAACACTGGGGCGCCGCTCCGTTGCCAACTGCACTTTGTCGTTAAAGGGACACTGCGGGTTTTACTTTTCTTTAAAGGGGGAATTCGTCTACCTAACTTTCATGCATGTTGGTGAAAGAGATATACTGTCTTTTTTTTTTACCATGGCGAGGGAACTCTGAAGCAACAAATATGTATCATAATGCATAAATAAATAAATAAATAAATATATACATATATATATATTATATGTGTGTTTATGTGTGCGCGTGTGTGTTTGTGTATGTTTGCATGCATTTAAATAGGTATAAATTATGTTTATATGTATGTATACTCTTGTACTTATTATCTGTATGGATATAATGTCTGTATATTGATATGAAATATTATTATATTTTAAAAACAAAACTATTCAGTCCACTTTTTTCTTCAGAGTCATTAGGAATCTTTTTCTTTTCTGCCATATTATCTGTGGTGTAGACTGCTTCTATCATCATATTGAAGTCATCCTATGTGTTTACCTAAGGTAGAAAAAAATATATCTCGCAGAAATGATATCTTTAAAAACCAAAAAGTGATATTGCGATTTTAACCCCCCTCCTTTGTTTTCTCCGAAGCGGAATCATGCATAGATGCAGACACGTCGGAAGTTAAAAATAGAGCGATCTGGAAACGATCACCGTTACTTTGAAAGGTCTATCATTGGAAAAGGGGACCAAAAGAGGTGGTGGCATCACTAGGGTTCATATAAAAAATATGAGTTCTCAGAAAATCTAAAGAGAGATAGAGATGGAGAGAGAAAAAGAAGGGGAGAAACATAAAGAGAGAAAAAGTAGAGAAAAAGATAGAGAGAAGAGAAGGAGAGAGAAAGGGGGGAGAGGGGGGATCAGTGAGAATGGAGTATAAGCACACAAAAGAAGCGAACAGAAGGAACGAGGAACGTAAAGGAAGAGAACGAATATTCGAATCTATTCGGCGTTTAATGCAGAACCGTGTCCCCGCCCCCTTTTTTTCATATGCATGCTTCACTTACGATCGTGCCGCATTCTGCAGAATGATGTGTATGACATTAACATTTCGTGCTATTCAGCAAAGTTGCACTACGCCATTCTTCTGGTGGTCATCTTACCCACAACAAACACGTGACATGGGAATAGTGTGTCCGTACAAGATTGACAAAAACAAGGGAGAGAGAGAGGGGGAGGGGAGACAGACAGACAGGCAGACGAATGGACCGACAAATACCGACAGATAAAAAACATACAGAAAACAGACGGAATGGGGGTCACGATAAAGACACAATGGAGGACAAAGGAGTTTCGACTTCAAGAAGTAATCCATGCATCAAATTACCAAGAGTGGTTCCAAATGAAGAATTTGTCATAGATCAATGGCCATAAAAAAAAATAACAACAGGTTTCTGGGAACCAGTCATCCATGGAGCCTCACTTATTCTTCGTAATGACTTTGTTCTCTTTAAAATTTTCCATACATCGTATCGACGTTGATTTCTTTACATCTCTTCTACATTTTATACGCTTACACTAGACATTGCTAAAAGAGTACGTTGACATGTATACGCTTAAGTATAAGTTGCATGTATTATTAGTGGCTACGGTGACAGTTCGTTATTCCAAAGGTTCGTTATTCCGAAAACAATCTAAGGTTCGTAATTCTGAAGGTTCATTTGTACGCACCTTATTTCATTTTCGGATGAACAAATCTTCGGAATAACGAACATCACCCGTGACTTCGTCGGGCAAGCTTTTTGACCGTCATAAACACATTTTTTGTTACATAAATGTTAGTAAACGTGTATATTACAATTTCAAATAACTTTTTGGCAGAAAATTTGAGAATATTCCAGCATCAGGAAAGCAAAGATGCTGCTTAAAGCGAAAGAAAAACACATTTGTGAAGTGGTACTGCTGAAAGTCTTTGGTAATCAGAATAACTTGGGAATTTGTACGCACGATATTCATCGAATTCAGTAACAGTGTGGTTTTTATACAAATCTTTATTCCCATCGCTTCGTTCGTCAACTTACCATTATTCGACAACGCTGTGAACCCGCGTCATACAAAGTGGAAATCTACTTGTATAGTTCGCGCCCCCTTTTTTAATGTACCTCGTCTCATCCGTTCCAATGCAATTGAAATGATTCCAGCGGATAAACAAAACACTCCACGGCAGCTGCGCGTCTTGCATTTTAATTGAATACTGACACATTGAGAAGCGCATCGGGCCTCGTTTGTTCTTTTTGTCTCTAACCATATCCCACTTTTCGTCTTCATCTCGAGGGAGTCCGCACGGCAGATATTGCATTTTAGATAACCGCCTCAATCTTCTTCAGAGGGTGACGCAAATAGACGAGAAAAGTGTGAGCCGTGAGTAGATCGATAGTACACCGGGCATAAAAAGCAGGGAATTGACATTGGATCGGGATGGGCGGGGAGTAATATTCCGAGCTCCATACCAGGGGAACGAACGATGAAAGAAAGTGATCTTAAAATCAGATAAATGCGTTCTCTTCACTCACAACTCCCCCTCCCCCCCCCCCCCCCCACTCCAATCCAATACCCACCACCATCACTATCACCATGCATCACCATCACCATCACCATCTTCATCACCATCACCATCACCATCACCATCACCATCACCACCACCATCACCATCACCATCACCATCACCATCACCATCACCATCACCATCACCATCACCATCTTCATCACCATCACCATCACCATCACCATCACCATCACCATCACCATCACCATCACCATCACCATCACCATCACCATCACCATCACCATCACCTTCACCATCACCATCACCATCACCATCACCACCATCACTACAATCACTACCACCTTTTTTGACAATTTATATCCTTGCATCTTGCAACGAAAGTGAGAAAGGCCTACGTGAAAATAGATGGGGACAGTCGTGGCCACCTGTGTATGTGGGACTCCGGAGGAAAACAGCTAAATTTATGCTAACCCCCCTTCATTTTGATTAACGGATTTTTTTTTACATTCTTTTGTACACGTGGTTGATTTCTTGTTGTTAATAGGAAATACAAAAAACCAAGCAAATAAACAAATAACCAAACCTATGACCATCTGGAAATGAAGTCTTCTTATATCCATCTCCATCAAGTAAAACTCATCAGAGCTTTCGATTGTTAAACACGCCCGTAATAATATTCAATTATCCTGTTCCCATTTGAATACACTCTGATATTAATCAGGTTTTCAGATTGCATACAGAAGTTCTTTTTCTTGTTCTGACGGTTATCAGCAGGAAAGAACGTATGCATACAAGCAGTGAGCGTGAATTTTAATATAAGCATCTGCTGAGAAAGGATACATTTACAATCCGGCGACACGGTGTGGTCCAGAGGGAAACGCAGACCCTGGGCTAACCATCAAGATTGCCGGATTATCAAGCACCGTTTTAAGAAAGGTTTCCCTGGCCGACTCACAGAAAGTCCGAGGTAACACAATGCAACTTTGCTCGAAGTCTTATCACAGCAACAAATATCTAACGGACACTTTTCGCATCTCCCATGTCGTAGATAATCCCTACATGTTGTCGTAGTTGTTGTTGTTGTTGTTTATTGCTGTCGATGCTGACTCCTCTCGCTTCATTGTGGCATACAATAACATATTGCTCGAATGCTTTCGACCGTAAGATGTTGACAATGAATTGCGTGGATTTCATTGAGTTTATATAGGAGAGTAAACAAACACAAACACAGACACACAAGCACACACACATGTATATAAAGTGTATGTCTGCCTGTGTGATGGTGCGTCTGTGCGTGCATACAATAACGGAATATCACAGAAATTAAGGCAATATTCCAGGAGTATAGCAGTTAGCTTGTACACATACTTGGAGTACACAAAGATACATGTGTACTCATAGATACGCAGTGTATGTAATAACGCGTTACGTTCCAAATGTACGCATTTTTAATTTCAACTTTTTTCGTAAGTTTTGAGAGTGTTCTGGTATTTGGTGTCTTTATGGTTATCATACTATACTATACTCCTATATAAGCGGTGAAAATGTTGTTAAGTCTTTCTCAAGCAATCACGCCAGAACGCGGCTGCTGGGTGACTTGATGGTAATCCGTTGGAGTGTTCTCAAGATGAGGGGGGCGAGCTTGGGGCGAGCTGGGGCGAACGTTCTGCTGCCGAGGTGACGTATCATTTTTTTTCGGAGGGTTGCTGGAAAGCGAAGCCTTTTCCGCGACTTGCCAACGGGCGAATGCCGACGCCTCATCACTCATACAAATACATTCGTTTCCTTTCTCCCTTGGAGTAACCCCATCCTCTTTATCACTTCATCTATCTATCTCCTTTTTTCTCTCTCTCTCTCTCATTCAATCTAGCTAGCTATCTTTTCATCTTTACATCAATCACCTCTTTCTCTCTTTTAAGTGCTCACCATAATCAAAGACAATTTTTTTTTTGTATTCACAAACATTAACCATTCAGTGAGCATAGAGTGCCATGCCAAAGGAGAAGTTTACTAATATCTATTTATGCTCTATTTCGTGCTTATGAAATATCTACAGCATAGGTATAATTTCTCTGAAGAGAACACCCAAAATAAATGGCATGCATTTAATGTATCGAGTATATACATTTTGTACGCGACTGTGGTCAGTTCTGTGTTGTACGTTTACTAATATGAGTGTACGCTCAGTGCTAATAGCTTCTAAATTATCGGGTCAACTGTCAAATGACTGTATCGATAATAGTCAAAGTAACATCAACCACACACACACACACTACAGTACTATTATACTGCCACTGCAGAAGGTGTAGATTAAGCTATATCATTGCGCATGCGCACACGGTGGTTGCAATTGAGTGTATGGGACAGCGATGTATCGCCAAACGTTGAGTGACGTAATTACAGAGTGTCACCTTTGCAAAAGATTACATACGATAATGTCCTTCTGTGCAGCCGATATAATTTTTTTGAGATCGTGGAAATGAAAATGGTTGTAATATATGTTTATGATTGGTGTATCTGTGATATAAAGCAAAGTCTTTGACACGGTGGTATACCCTTTAAAGGGATGATAAAGTCGTGGTTTAGATGAGGCTTCAGTTTTTTTTTTTGTGTGTGTGTGAGATAATGAGAAACATCTAATGAAATATGAAAGAGCATGTGATTCTTAGAGGAATTCAAAGTTTATTGGATGAACATGGGTTTGAAGTGGCTGAGATAGCCAAAAACAAAGTGGTCCTATTTAGGGCGGGACCCATCTTTCATAAAGATCACTTTGTTTTACCTTGTATTTGGATATCTCTGCCATATCAAAACCGACTTTCATCAAATAAACTTTTAATTCCTGATAAAATTGTACTATGCTCTATAATATTTCATAAGTGGTTTCTAATTATCTCGCAAAAAGTGAAAATCTGAATTCCCATGTCAACCAAAACTGAATCATCCCTTTAAAAAAAAATCGCAAGTAGAGTCCTCTTTGCCTCAACCATTGCTCATTAACCATGGAGTACTTAACACCTGACTCCAGATCCACGGGCCATTGACATACGAAGGGGGTAAAGTCTAATGCAAGAAGCCATATGCGTGCACGAGCCGGATACATTTTTCTCCCATCGTATACGCCATAGCTCGTTCAGGCAAACTCGTTATTAGGCAACATAATATCTCTACGCGTGTTTACTCTTAACTACCCGCGACAAGGCGCAAGAGAGGAAAATGTTAACGCCTAAGACAGAGCCCTATTATTAGGTGATAGTCTGTAATGTCTGGTGCAATTAAAGCCGGCTCGGCAAGCTGTTAGCAGTCATTTGTACGGCATTGTGACGAACCACTCGAGACAGCCGGAATTATCATTCGCGCGTCGGATTAATTATTCGCGGGAGAAGGTTGCAAGAACCCCCTTACACCTTATCACCCTCCCCCCCCCCCCCCCCACCCGACACTTACCAGCACGATTCCACCTTCGCACTTTTTAACTATGGCCACGAGAAGCCCTATATTATGACAAAAGGAGTCTATGTATATGCCACTTCTTGTTGCTTGTATGATTCGATGTTTGTGGATATCCCGAAATAATGGCACCGATGACGTAGGAAGCCGTCGTTTCGCCTCACTTGTCTTAATCTATTACACTATCCACCCCGTATCTATTCCATCAACGATCTTTAAAGTGCAATTTCATCCACTATTCAAGTTGGCTGTGTAGCGTCAATAAAGGCAGTAATGTCAAACCGACGGAACGGTGGAAGAAATTTAAAAAAGAAGAAGACGTGGATACTACCACTACTATAAAACAACAACAAAGGACTTCGGAGTTTGTAATGTCTTGGCGAAATCATAGCAGTCGCAATGACATAAAAATGCAAATTAGTTTGAGGGTTGATGACGTCATTGCCATCATATCCTCTATATGGCAATCTGCTTTTATCACAACAGTTAACAAGTGCTGTCGTTGTACACAGGCACATTTTGGACAAATATATCATTTACATATTGTTTATCACGTGATCCACGTATTACACGTTTTTATTTTCAGTAGATCGCTCTTTTCTATCCATTATGTACTTCTTAATGTCACTCCTGCAAAGCATAAATTGTTTGTCTTTTGTCTTATACTGTACATTCATTTGCATTTACACTGTACATATTTTTTTTTACTGTGCTTTATAACTTGGACCTATTTACTTGTATACGTTATGTTATATATCGCCTCTTTTGTTCGACAGAAATAGGGTAATTGAATAGAATTAATCTTGCATTAACCTGCACACAAATACTCAATTTACTTTCTTCTACGTGATAGTCATTGCCACCCCCTCCCGGCCTTTAAGAGAAAAGAGTTTGCGTTACTTATAACAATATATCAACCAAAAATCTTAATTTCATCATGTTTTATGTACAATTCGATGAGAAAATCGTGAGATGACGACATATTAACCTCATCTTAATCGAACCACATCTAATTTGCGCTGCGATGGGGGCCAACATCGCTAATCAATAAAAGCATGAAAATGATAAAACCAGTGCTATCATTTTCATATGTCCGATTTGACGGGACTTACGTCGCTCTGCAGGCTTTGTATGATGTTGGGCCTATTCGATTTGATGATTTGCTAATTTGGACATAGGATGAATGTGCACTTTGAAGAAGAAGAGGAAGAGCAAGTCAAGTCGACTGCCAAACAGCTCGCCACATTATACTTTGACTTTCGCCTCTTCGGCCATTCGCCAAGTAACAGGACGCTGGGCGTGGATAGGATCGGATGTGGCATTTGATGGGGGGGGGGGTAGTTTTGGTGGTAGACAAATTTAAAGGATCGTGTTCGTTTTTTAATTGCCCTTCATATCTTGCGCTATAACAATTTTAGGTGTTACTATTATTCTCTAACTTCTCTGATTTAGTTGCGTAGTCATCCGCAATAGAGGTTTATTCGTATAACATGTCCATAACAAGTTCTGGGTAGGTTTAACACTTGTTTAACCTGTTTGAGGACGGACTGATTTTGCTACAACACGCATTTCCCGTAGACACCTGCCCGATCGTATACTCGGGACTCGTCCTCAACGGGTTAAGCTCCGAGAACTTCAATCAGGCCCAGAATTTAGACACATGTACATAACATTCAAACACACCATACAGAGGCTCCTGTATAACTTAACTTATTTGGCTCAGTCAGTAGCGCGTCTTCCTCCAGATCCAAAGGGCCCAGGTTCGATTCCCGAGTCTAATTGAGCAATTTTGTGTGTAATCATGCCGTCCCCTCCAGTAAGATGCAAACCACTCTGTCCCTTGGATATGAGAGAATCACACCTCATGCACGTTTCATTCATTCATCACAAAGAGCAGGGTGCATAACCCGGTGAAGCGGTCCCGTCTGACATCCAACTGGACCCCATGGAAGACCATCTAGAGTGCAGCTGTATATGGGCTATCCAGCCATCTTCTCAGGTATAAAATTGAAACAAACAAACAAACAAACAAGCACACTAAGGTGGTGGGGTGGGGGTTGGAGGGGGAGGAGAAGAGAGGATGTGTGCTTCTGCATCCCTAACCCCATCTTGACGATTCCGGTTTTCGATGTCAATCCACCAGATTGTGATAAGAAAACCTCATTAACCCTACTTGTTATCTACTGCCGATATGAAGTTGGTGACTATAGGTCTTGAATACATACATTCTAAATAGTGCCGTTCTTTTCTTATCTTTAAAATTTTTGATCTTATTTATGATGTAAAATGTGAAGACCAGACTTGATTTCAGATGAAGAAATGTCCAACATCGGGGTTTTTCTTTTCAGTTACATTCAAGTAATAGTATCGTAATCTATGATAATCAAATTATAATGTTACCATGCTGAAGATATTACACCAATAATACAATTGTATAATGTATGGGCCTGACAATTTACCATGTCGGGACGAAAAAACTTCATTATTTCCAACTCGCACTTTTTATCTACTGCTGATATGAAGCTGGTGACAAGGGCTTGAAGACATAAACTCTAAATAGTTTTATTTTTCGTCATCAAAACTCTTTGTCATATTTGAAGATCAGACTTGATTTCAGATTTAAAAAAAATGGCAAAATAAGTTTTTTCTTTTCAGTCACATTCAAGTAGAAGTATCGTAATCTATAATATATGTATATATATATATACACACATATATGTAAACATATATATATACATATATATATACATATATATACATATATATATATATGTATATATATATACATACATATATATATTGTTTTGCATAATGTATGATCCTGTAAATATTCCGTCACAGAACAGACTTAACATTACCGCAGTAACATGTATGCTCATGATGTATACTTTTTATTACTTGTTCATCTGGAGAGAATGAACTCATCTAAAACATCCCACCCCTCCATCTTCCCATGATTTGTAAATAAGGTCATTTCTCTTGGTATTAGCACGTACTCTAACCAAATTACTTGCTGTACTCTCTTTACTTTTTTATACGATATCATCAGCATTGAAAGTTATTTGACCTATACTGCGAGTAGTGTTTTTATATAAACCACATACGATGGCTGTACCATTTACAACAAACAAACAGTACATAACTTACTAATATTCGACTACAGGACTATGAACACATTGTTTCTCTGCCGCAAAAACTCTAATAGGATATCACATCTACCCGTTACTAGCAATTAGTCGAATGTTCATTTATTCGTCTTGTCCCGGGTTACGTATTGACGTAATGATTCCCTTGTTTCCATTGTGGTGTTGTTATTACGTCTTTCAGTGTTTCCTTTGTTGTTGTTTGATTAACTTCAATAAAGTAATGGTGACCAATCTTTCAGACATCGCATTAAAGATAACACGAGCCCCCCCCCCCCCCCCCCTCCATGGAATGCTGCCATCATTAATATCTCAAATCCCATGCTGAAATGTATCAATGCAGTTTGCAATGTTTTCCAAATAATGATAATGATAATAAACCTTTCTAAGGGAGCCGATGAGAGCATAGTAAAGGGTGCATTCACCGCATCCCACCGTCTGTAGCCATTGGTTACGACAACGCCGGAGGATGAGTAGGTATGGAGAACTAATTGCACCCTTCTCCTTACGACACTGGTATAGGGAAAAGTTGAAGTGGCCTACGCAACAAGTAATCACAGGTGATACCATTCTGCGCGTGTTTTGAGAAATTAGTGCCGACAGCGTACTGCCGGTGGGAACGCGTGTTCACCGGATGGCTACATCGTGCAAAGAGGATAATCAACGGTGGAACAAGGATGTCGTAAAAGTATAAGGAGGGGGGGGGGATGGGGAGATGGGTGACGTGGATGGAGATGTAGAAAATTATTTACAAAACAGTACAGGGAGGTGCGTGTAGACTTGCAGATTAAGTCATATTTATAATAATAATAATAATAATAGTGGCCTCTTATAAAGCGCTGAAAGTCCATCAATGATGATGCTCATGGCGCTCTTACATATGAAATAGCGAATGAAAAACAAACAAAAACAAGATGCTTACTATACATAACAAAATCAATCTCAGAACATAAGAAAAACCCTTCATGTACAAATTATACAGTAACTTATACAGTGTACAAAATGACTCAATTATAACAATCACGTTATGATGTATTGAGGAATGCGTGCTCACAAAACATCGCGTCCGACGATTGCTTTTGAAAACGTGGTTGGAAATGCATGTGGCGATGTGGCGATGTGGCGAGAAAAGGCCAAAAACTGTAAAAAAAAAACCTGTAAATTGTGATAAGGATCTTTTTGGACAAGAGAGAACAGAACGGTGCAAAAACACACACTCGCTCACATCAAATTTCCTTTTCACCTTCGTCTGTTCTTTCCGTCCTTCTGTCCTCCTCCTCCAACTCATCACTTTCATGACTATCTCATTTATTATCTTCTTTCTAACTATTTGTCCCTGCAAGATGATTCTTGTCCTTCTTCTCTGCCTCCTCAACGAAATAATGCAGTCTGAAAAACATGATATCCTTGATCTATTGATGGATACTACGTTCTTTTTTTTCCCGGAAAATGTCAAGAATGTCTTACATCTGCAAAACATGGATAATATAACTTTAACATTATTCAGACAAAGGCAGCATTCAACATGTATAAATATGCGATTTAGGTCTTCCAATAAAACGTTTTTTTTTTTTTTTTTTTTTTGGGGGGGGGGGGCTATCTTTCCTAGAGTTTACCTCTCCTATTAGCCCGCTATCTCACAGTCCATCCCTGCAAACTCTTTCAGTTTCGTACTGCCTTTCCCTCAATGCTTTCAATAGTAATACTTTCAATAATCTGTGTAACTTATATGTTTTGTCGAAAAATGAAATAAACTTTGAATTGAATTGAATTGAATAAGGCGGTGAGTTAGCTCAGTCGGTAGCGCGTCTGCCTCACGATTCTAAGGACCCGGGTTCGAACCCAAGTCTGGACTGAGCAATGTTGTATGTAAACATACCGTCCCCTCTAGCAAAAGGCAAAACACTCTGTCCCTCGGATAGGACATAAAATGGAGGTCCCGTGTATGAGAGAGTCACAACTCATGCACGTAAAAGATCCCGCTTCATTCATTCATCGCAAAGAGCAGGGTGTTTAACCCGGTGAAGTGGTCCCCCCTCACATCCAATTGGACCCCATGAAAGACCAGCTTAGTGTAGCTGAATATGGGCTATCCAGCCATCTTCTCAGATGGAAATGAACAAAACTTCAAATAAAACTCATAGCACTGGAAAATGTCTGTACATCAACATATTTCGTAAAAAGCTTGAATACCCTCTTACAGGCTGATGAGTGACGATATTACATTGTTCTAGTTTAACACAAGATGCAACAGTATATGTGAGGTGCGCTAACCAATCAAGAAACTGAACTTACGAAATACCCAGGCTGACAAAACAAAACATTTTTGAAATAAAAACAAAACAGCACTAAAGTCATTTTATTTGTAGCACTGACAAAGAAAGGCGGTAAATAAACTTTCAATGAGAATGACATGATAAGATGATGTAAACGATTGCCATCACTCTCCGACACCAGGGGGTGATGGCCACAAGCATGTTATATATATGTGTATATATATATATATATATATATATATATATATATATATATATGTATACATATATATGTAACATATATATATGTATATGAAACACACACACACACACATATATGTATATATATACATATATATGACATGTTTATACAATATGATTTTGATGGTAGCAAGAGCTATTAAAACATAGAATCAAAACTAATGTAAAGATAACGAGACAATATCAACTATGGAGGAAATAGTTTTCAAGGACCGGAAATGCCTAGAGGATTCGTCTGAGGGAGATGAAGAGTAGAGAAGAAAGGAGGAATGGGGGACGGGGAATAGAAGAAAAGGGGAAGGCCACGTGGGACGTCCCTGTGACTCTCTGTTGGATATTTTTTTCGTTGATTGGACAGAAAAATGTCTAGCGTCCAAATTAGCGCGAGATGAATTTGATCGTCAAGTTGAAAAATCTAGCAGAGGGCAACGACATAATCCTATGTCTTCTCGGCCTTGCCCTCTTCTCTCTTATTCTTTTTCTCTCTATATCTCCTTTCTCTATCTCTTCTTCCTATAGCATCAAGATTATAGTATGTCGTGCAGCCCGACGGTTGTAATGTGATTACGCTGATTGAAAGTGTGGTATGTTTTCTAATCCGAGACAGACGGTTTTCGCTGCCAGCAAAGCATTCCCTGACATTTGATAATGATCTGGATCAACGAGGATGTTTTTTCTTTCTTTCTTTCTGTCTGTCTGTCTTCTTCTCCATCTTCTTCTTTTTCTTCTTTCTATTCCTTGGTGGTGTCTTACCCCTAACCAGACTCTGAGCGTACATTTCATCAACTTGTCGCCTGGTCCTCTGGGCACCAGCAGACCAGTATGGGGTTTGGTGAGGAACGTCTTGTTGCCGGCACACGCACGCCGAAATTACCACCAAACAGATTCTATAGAATCTCTTTGAGTACAACACAGACATTTCGCTCTTGCATCGCTTTCCTTTAACTTCGTTCACAGAATGGCGCTTATATTTCGAGGGACTGATTTGGAGGGACTCTACAACAAAATTAAAACAGATAGACAAGCATCTTTATATTATGTAACAGTCAAAGATACGAGGTAATAAAAGGGGTACCTTTGATGGCGATCGGAGCAGGCTTGACCTTAACCCTAATTATCAGTAATCTGCTATACTGCCCAAGTATGGTGTCACGGCGAAAGGGTCTATTACTGTAGCCAGCTGGCGCGCAGATTGTCTGGTCATTTAGCCGTATAATTAAACGTCCACGTCTCAATGCGATTTAACAGCAGCTGCTTGTGGCACTTTGAAAACGCCATAAACCCGTCCGTGGTTATGGTACTGCATGGTGTTTAAGTTCGGGAGAAACGTGCTGTGTGCATTTACACAATCACGCTTTTGTTTTTGTTCTTCTTTCCTGCCTTTATGTTCTTCTTTTTGATGGAACTCTTCGGTGAGAGTATACGTACTTTCATTGCAGCAATAAAAGTAGCCTATGTTTCCGCTCACATTAGCTTTTATCTTAAGTTTACACCTCTTCGCATTAATTTGTGGTCACGGTACTGTATCCATCATCATGCATAATTCATCATGAATGTGCTCGCTCAAGCGGGCAAATATTTTCACCTTCAATATGCGTCGTAAAAATGGCGACGACCTGTGTTATCGTTCCTATTTTTGTTTTGTTTTCCTTGAAGTCTTTTCATCACCATGGGTGGGGGAATGCTCTTGAATAGGTACTTCTTGCCAAACATTCTAAGCAGCTTGAGAAAGACACTCCTAGCTGGAATTTTTAAAAAAATCGCTTATTTCCCTGCGAGACCTCTGTCAGCTAGCGGAAGCTCCGCAAACACACAGGGGAGAGTTTCGCTTACCCCCGATCACGGTGTCGTTTTCATCACCAAAAAGTAAAGCAGGCAAAGTCAGCGATCAGCCGCGCGTCGCACATTACCCCCATGCATGTTTCCGGTTTCCGTATTACACCGCATCTTCGGCAATTTGACGGAAGGAATGGGATGGAGATAGCTGGCGTAGTTAAAGAGCCCACGAAATGTCTTTTCTCTCGCTCATCCCACATCTTAAGAATGCCACGGTGGCAATGCATGTATCTCAAAGAGACTCAATGTCTGATATTTCATCGCTACATCACGAGCAGCCATTTTTGTTTTACAAGACACCATATAACTCAGTGCCTGAGAGGCATGGTGTCTGTAGACACCTGTCCGGGCTACGTTGCTAAATGACGGGTTCAAATAACGTCTTTTTTGTTACTAATATTTGGGCCACTCAAGACGAATAAGGTCAACCTTTATGTAAATATAAAGGTGCTGAGAAAATGCAGAAATATGTTTTGCTCTGTGACCTCATTACTGTTAGAGATAGTTACGTCTATATAGTCACATTACACACCTTTCACTTATTAGTATTTGTAATTTTGATCATTTTTAAGGCAAACATACCACAAATGGCACTAAACCCATCCGTAATTGACTTTTGCGAACTCGTTCAACAATGACAAATCTTTTACAGTACATAGGAAGTGTTGCTGTCTTTCTTAGTCTTGCCCGAAATCCTCTGTTGGAGATTAATCTCTTAAAAAGCTGGCCTAGAGTGGATGTAACGAGGCAACTGGATTTTCGGAAGGTAATAAAGAAACGCGTAAAGAAAGGAAAGGAAAGGAATTCAGGAGGCATAGCGTAATGCAGGAACCTCTGATAGCCCCGTAGATTGAAGACCATGAGACGTCTTCATTTCTGGATCACCATACACGTATGAACTCTCTCATCGTATTCCATAAAACCTTAAACAATGAGTCTACCCTTTAATGACTGCTGTAAAAATTGATCGGTGAATAAAAAGAGATAATTATGTCCCTTTAAGAATGTAAATAATCAAACTCTTTATAAAAAGAACCAATAAAGACACTGCAGTCATGAGACCAAGAACTTTTCTGAATTTACTTTATGTGACATATAACCTCTCAATCCTTCTGTGTTTGTATGTATGTTTTATGTATATGTATGTATGCATATATATATATATATATACATATTCATATATACATTCATATATATATATATATATGTATATATATATACATACATATTATATTATATGCAATCATGTATACTATATCTATAAATATAATGATACATGTATATGCATCATGTGTGTGTGTGTGTGTGTTTCGAGAGAGAGAGAGAGAGAGAAATGTGCGATGTGCATGTTTTTAGAACGTCCTATGGTACTCTGGAAGATTAAATGGGAAGGCATAATTATTGTATGCGAATGGCAAACCGGATAACCCTCTGTGCTCTGCGAGGGCATCCGTAGCCTTATTTCAAGGCGTTCTGAGCTGCACTCCTCACTGCCAAGACAGCCCGAGGGCCAGTATTTCAATACACTCTTACCAGCATGTTAAGAACAATCGATGGGAACCCAAATTTGAAAGAATAGTGTATAGGCGAAGATGCCTTGACAAAGGCTACACTGTCGAGGGATTTCCTTCTTGTTTCCACTCCATTGTGCGGTAGGAGGGTATATCCCCGCTGAAGTTTCGACCTATTTCAACAGTTACACCCTAGGCTCTTACATTACACGAATTCGATCCTCCCACGGGTCCTGTGTGGAGCACCCGTGTGCTCTCAATGCCCTACAGTGCGGCCAAAATCTGGTAGAAATTCATGTTTTTCTCGGGTTTTCTCGAGATCTCCTCCCGTCATGACCGATTTCAGCGAATCTCCTTAATGTTTAATTTCATCCAACACTATATCCCAAAGGTTGTAAGATTTTTTTTTCTTTTCAATATTATTTTTTCCCATCAAAAAGCCCTCCACATCTTCTAATTCAAGTGCTGCTCATCGAGTTTGGCGAATATAGATAAAGTAATTCTGCCCGGAAACCTTCATGCAAATCACCAATATGCAGATAGAAAAAGGGAAAAATGAGAAAGTTGTGTAGTGCACGGTATGGGCAAGTGAGTGTTTTCGAGCATGCGCAGACCTTTATCCAGAATGAAATCTTATCTCGATGGTCATGAGTTAACGCGCGCATAAAAGCATATGTCACGGACTTTGCTGGACTCTGACAATAGCTGAATTTCGTACGTATAATTTCTTCCAACTACTGCTAAGTAAAAATGCGTGACAATTGCCAAAATTCCATTTTCCTTCTTATTTCCCCCTTGGTAACGCAACGGAATACACCCAACGCCTTGCCATGACAAACCATTATAGTTAAAAGGAAGAGTATACTGTTACTGCTTATCTTACATTCAATGGTACAGACTAAACCACACAGTCGCTTGTGGGTCAGTGGATGTCAGTCGACTGTCAATCCGGGGTCTGCGGTTCGAGTGCCCTGCCTGCGGCCGTCGCGTCGTGCCCCCTGGGCAAGGTACTTCATCCCCGTGCCTATAGTCCTTCGGGTGGGACTCCAATTCGTCGGTCTCAAGGACGGTTCCTGACGCTTCTTCCTCAGCAACAACTGCTTAGCATCCACTAAAAAAAAAAGGGCATGATAAGGTCATGATATAAATACAAGTGCACAAAGGAGGAGAAAAATAGACGATCATGATTATATAAATTCATGGGAATTGTCGTTACATGCTTCAACATAAACATTGTTGGAGATTCTTACTTAAATCAAAGTAGACAAAGTTTGGTTTTTAGAGAACTGGACTTGCGTTTTCAGTATCTTATTGTACTTTCTTTTTCTCAATGGAGGAAATAAGACAGCGATCAATATTGTCGTGTTTACTTAGCTGATGAATGGGTTTGTTGAAAACTGAAACCTTTTTGTAACTGAGATCGCGTTTGCCCAAGCATGATTAAATTACAAAGTCGGCGAACCCCCCCCCCCCCTCCACAATTCTTCGCAAGTGATATATTGCTTATTCTAATCCATTCTGGCATCATCATTTCCCATGAGCTCCCAAACATAACTTTTGCCGAGAATGAGGGAAAAAAATAGTCGTGTGCTCCTAATCCACAAATTGAAGTTTGCAGCTCTCGGGGGCTAATGAAATTACCCCAAAGTGACCAAGCGTACTTCTCCCATCGGCCCCCTTGTTTACCTGAAGTCAAGAGACACTAGTGGACGCGTATTACCCACAATTCCCACACAAATGCAAATCGGTCTAATGACATTACGCATTATGTGCGCAAGGTACACTATTAGAACGAGACAGGTACTTGCACGGTGCGTCGTAATGACAGAATGCAAGAAGGTGAATTCAGACCGTGTCCTGTTTTCTTTTCTCCACTTGTTTACAAAAGTTTGTTCATCGTATGTCAAAAATTCGAGACGCATCTGTGTAAATTTTCTCTCGTGTCCAGCACGAGAAGGGACAACTGCGTTTGCTTGCTTGTTTGTTTACTTGTTTGATTGTATTGAGAGCAATTATGTCGAGGCAAAGATAACTGTCGTAAGGAAAATCTATTTTTGAATTTCACCCAACATTAGGATTTGCTGTCTGTCTTTGAAATTGCTAGAAATTATACAAGAATTAAACTCCCAACAAATATACATACCATCAACAAACGATCGTAAGTAAAGTAAAGTAAAGCCCCTGTTCTATTATGCCGTTCTCGTCACGATTTGGCCGTTTTCTCAGATCGGGAAGGATCGGGAACTCAAAACAAACCTCGTGTTAATTGTACTCCGGTCTGCAGCAAAATCAGATGGGTCACGTGATCCAAAATGTCCAACATGTTTTGTTGTTGTTGGTTTTAAAATTCGATGTATGTTTCAGTGAGGAACTCAGTTGGATTGTGCATTTTTTTTACCATGGCTCAAGTACATTCAGATGATCACAATAAGTAAGATGATGAAAAGTTAAGTGGTGGTAAGAATCTGAAAAAAGGTATGAAATAATATATATATTAAGATCATATGACGCTATTTTTAATCTAGAAGAGGAAATGGATTGGACGAGGAAGGGGTGAGGTTGGTCTTCCGACAGGAAGTATGCACCGACGCCACATGCGATCCATTCGAGACGCGCCAAGTTTGTTCGAGGCATCCACAAATTGGAAAATAAGGCGAGTTCCCGCCTCCTGCTGCATTCCGCATATTACTGTACTCTGCCCTTGCTTCGGGGCGAATGAAAATCAGCAGTCGCTATAAGATCGGGCGGGTGTATAACCTTTGGCGCCTTAATAGCCACGTAGAGATCGTAATCTTGCGAAGATGTAGAAAGAAAGGAAACAGAACAGAAGACAAAGTGATGTTATTAAACTCAGACCTTCTTGTAATTCTCGATACAGAGGTGAAAAACGCGGTACACTCTGAATAAGAATTGCATTTAGAATAGTGCAAAGTAAATATGCACAAATGACCACTTAATCCGCCTCTCCTCAACATCCCTCCCCCCCCCCCCCCCTTCCCCTTAGGCGAGAGTTCTAAGATGTGCGTTAAATGATTGTAGAGGGCGCACCATTGTTCATTTTGATTTTTCCTCTTTTTTTATATTTTGTTTATTTGATGGCCGCCGGGTGAGAACGATATGTTTACCGTCATGATTTGATTTTCTGGTTGCTGCAGTCGACTTATTTTGGTGATCTAATCAAATTAGTAAGTAGTAATACTCAACAAATCAGGAAAATGATTTGCATGAAAAAAAAAAAGGGAAGGGGCTGTTTATGTATTTTTACCTGAGGGAGTGTTTATGATTCTAAATATTTTGTCTCTTACCACTCAGCTCTGTGCATATCATTCGAGGTATTTGTCTGGTCACATACATACATACATACATACAGACCAACTTATGCACACGCGCGCGCACGCGCACGTACGCACGAACCACTATAGTTTACTAATACGGGAGATTTTCAATGATACGATGACGACGTCCAAGGGAATAGTCCACAAAGTTCACACTTTTAACTTTGCACTATCCTTACAAAGTAAAGTACGTTTCCCCGAGATTAAATGGACCCACAACGAAATGCCATCCTTTTATTTCCCTGAAGTTTCCAGAACTAAATGCTGTGGATGTGCTAATGCAATGTCATGTATGTGGAAATTCAGCTGCCCTTCCTGAAAACACCTTTTCGTTCCTTCTGAAAACAGCAAGATTGTCTGCCTGTCGGCTGTCTGCCGTGCGAAGCAGGCGAAATGAGAATCGCGCCTCATTTCGTAGGCAAAAGAAACATGAATTAGCATTGCAAGTCGTAAAGGGGAAAGTTGGTGAGATTCCATTCGCCTTCCGCGCGATCTGATAAGTGGTGAGTTTTAGTTCTTGTTGTTTTGCAGTCAAGGAAGAGAACAAAAATCGAACTGTGATCGAAGAATGCGTGCTTGAATAAGCACGCGTTACCGGTGGTTGAGCTTTCTGCGGGCCTATACACGCATGCGTGTGTGTGTGTATGTGTGTGTGTGTATGACATTGAGGGGTCTTCCTAGTTGGATGTAACTTCAGCGCTTCTGTTCTGCTCCCCCCCCCCCCCCCCCCCCCCCCCACCGGTCTGGAAAGGAAGGAAGTACACGGTTGTCACGTTATTGCCATATAAGTGTGGAACAAGTCTAGATAGCACGGTGTGACTTTCGTATATAGGAAATGTATTTTGCAGACTGATATTACTGAAATATCTGAAGGAGCGAAGCAGGGAGTCCGTTAGGCTACCATGTAGTTTTTGCATTTGCATCCTACATCCAGTCTTGTAACATTCCTGATTTTAAGTATTATCTTTTATTCAACTATGGATAAGATGCTACGGAAAATGTACATTATTTTGAAATTTGTAGACACAGACAAAGGAATGTAATAAGGAAAGAAACATGTAGGTCTGGGGTCCCATAAGCAAAATCTATAGCTGTTTCCCGTATGCATTAGATCCACACACATATACACTTCACAAAAAGGAACCGTTTAACCTGATTTACTCAGATAAAAGAATAGGCCTATGATTATTTAAACTCTTCAAATATCCGAATATCGCAGAGAAGTCATTGCTTCAAGATACGCTACACTTTTGATAAGTATAGTAAGGGAGAACAAAACAATTGCTGTGTTACTCCTTGCAAAATGGAATAAAGAATAACAGCTACAAAATCTCCATTAATTAAAACATATTACTGTATGTTATACCAAGGAAATCAGAGATATTATAAACAGTTTTTGCTCCAATATCTGCACTTGCTAATATTTCCATAGTTTTTAATATCATTTACCTACAAGAAAGCCTCCATATAATCTTAAAGAATAAGATAATAATTACAGCGATAAACTGGGTGTGAAATCTTGTAACAGGTGCGGTCATACTATAGATGTATGGTGTGCGACACATTTCTGTCATTTCTGGGCATCACCGAGATTTAATACTCGATAAAGATCACTAATGATGATTTAAAATCAAGTTTAAATGAAAACATTTGAAAAAAATGAGTATTATTTCTTGTTGCGTCACACCTCATGTCGTTAATTGATTATTTGTGCGTATAAACGACTGGTTTCTCGTAAGAAAACCCCCTTACCCCCCCCCCCCCCCAAAAAAAAAAAAAAACATTTACAGTGTGATGTCCTTTTTTTAATCATGGTGGAGGAGGTATTAGAGAATGGTTGGAATAGATTGCGATCGAAAATGGACCCATTAAAACATAAATAAGATTGTTGATGGCGTTTGGAGTTTAAAGCATGTTTGAGTTTGTAGCATCAGAGGGGAGATAATTTCTTGATGCTTGACATAGAAATATTAAGAGCAGCTGCCGATAAATTTTCATGTATTTTCCAAACTTCCTTTGCCCATACATTGATAGTCTCTTTCGGTCTTTCTTTCAATATCATATCTCTCTCCTCCATCTCCCTCTCTCTCATTCTCTCTTCTTTGTGGTTCATTGTCTCCATGTCTTCCGCTCTCTCATGTATCTGTCTATATACTATATATTTCTCTCTCCCTCTCCCCCTCCCTCTCTTTCTAAGAAGGTGACAAAGTAGTTACACCTAAATTGGAGCAACAGATGGATATCATGCATTGTGCATTAGGTTCTATTACCCCTAATCAAGGTGTAATTTAGATAACAACCTTTTCATACTAAGCACCATTATCGTGCATGGCATACCGGCACTGAATATTTCAGGTACATCATAATTGCGGTATCTAATGGCTCTGTAGCCAAAGGTTGATGTAATCAAGTACATTGTGAGCTGCATGGATTACATTCAGAAAGTACATGATTTATCCACGACGAGACAAAAATTAATTTGTGTGATGGTAAGGGATATATCTATTGACAAGAAAGCTGCCTACATTTCCTTGTTTTTTGTTTTTGTTTTTGTTTTTGTTTTTACAAACCGGGGACCATTTCAAACAACGGTATAATATTAGTCTGTACTGCTAAAGACGTATGACGTATAGAATAATTATGATGATGATGATAATAGTAATAACCATAATTATCATCACCATCATCATCATCATCATCATCATCATCATCATCATCATTATCATCGTCATTACATTTTCTACACCACAAATTGCCAAATCCTCTAAGCGTTTGAGAAAGGAGACCATAAAAGAAAGGTAGAAATAATAACATATTACGTTACAGACTACATAAGATTACAAAAAGACATGTCCTCAACTTTACTGTAAAAAAACGTGTACAGAGTTAGAAAATTTCGAATTCTAATGGGGAGATTGTTTCAAAAGTATGAAGCTGCATTTAGAGAAAGAAAGTTGACCATATCATTGTTTCTAAGAATGAGTATGTGACTGGGAAAGGGGAAATTGAGGGGCAGGTCGCAAAGCCAGGACAGGATTATGTCTGGGGAAGGGCTCAGAAAGATAATAATAAGGGGTCAGACCATCATAAGTATTAATTACATGTATATGATATGTATTAAGTCACTATGAAGTGATTAGACCTTATCGTGGAGGGGCTAGCTTGTACAGTTGTACGAGAAGAGGTGAAGTTGCTTGCTTTCTTTTCTTAGCCTTCAGTCAGCTGTTAGTAATTTGTGGAGAGTCTGCTTTCTAGTATCATATTCATAATCACGCTAAAGTTATATGTTGGACTGTTACCATCCTCTTATCCCCACGATAAATCTTTCTGTTTTTAATCCCCTTCAGCTTTCCGGCCTTTCTGCTTTTGTCTCGATAGTTTTTTTCTGAGTGTCTCTTTCATTGTTCTGTCTCTTACTGTCGATGACTGTCTCTCCCATACTTCTGGATGCAAAAACAAAACTTTGCCAGAGAAGCAAAGAACAAGAAGAGAAAAAAAAAAACACAACGAAGAACTAAAGAAGAAGAAGAAGAGGCAGAAAATAGCAAAACAAAAATCCAGACGCGCAGCAAATTTCTTTGGGGCCACACTTCATTACCATCGCTAATCAAGCTTCCAAACCTTCGCCGAACCTCTTCGCCTGATTTCCGGTGACGGAAAAAGTCATGTATTGATGCTCTTTCCGCGCGATTCTCTCCCCTTCAGGACTCGGGTTTAAGCCGTCGGCTCCGGAGCGGGTCCTCTCGCCGAGTCGGAACAGTACGCAATGAATGGGGCGCGGTCGGCACGGGCACCCTCTACCGCTTAAGTTGGCACCGCCTTTTCAATCCGCTGAACATTTCACTAGAATAAACAAACATCCAAAACGAAATGTTGTTTTTGCTTCAGTCTTCTCATTCTCTCTCTCCCTCTCTCTCTCTCTCTCTCTCTCTCTCTCTCTCTCTCTCTCTCTCTCTCTCATTTTCCATCTCTCACTCTTCCGACCAGAGAAAATAAGAAACGATTTCACGTCGTGTGCTCGTTTCACTTTTGTTTATGTTACATGGGGTCTTCTAGCTCTGATAAGCAAGTCAGCACGAAGTATGATTTTCCGGTTTGAACATTTCGTCGTAAGCCGGAAGGTATATATAGTTGCACAAAAAAAGAAAGGAAAGGGAAGGGAGCTAAATAAGTTTAATATCTTCAGTGTGAGCAGGTCCAAAAATACATAATTTCATCTCATATCACTGCTCACTTTCTATTTGTAAAATTCTTGATACAATCTTTGCCTTACGTGTACTCGAAAATTATGAAGACCTAAAACAGATTTTTTTTAATTTTTTTTTTTTTACGAGTGATGAACCAATCTTGTTAAAACCTGGAATGTCGGTAACGCTGCCTAACGGTGACCTTGTGGTGAAAGTGCACATAGTGCGAAGAAGCTGTACCATAAAGTTTAAGGGGATTCGGCTTTGAGAATGAATGAAGGAAAATGTCTACATTTAGAGGTGTCAACTTCGGAAACTGTATATTCATGTATATACATATTATATTTATGTGTGTGCGTGTGTGCGTGTGTGTGTGTGTGTGTGCAAATGAGTGTGTTTGTGCTTGTGTACGAAAGTATATGATTGTACCTGCTTTAGAATGAATCATGTCTGATATAATAAAATGTGTGAAAAAAAAACCTGAAGTGGGATGAAAACGTATAAAAGAAACAGAACAACAAAAGGGTTAATATTATATTCGCATTTCTCCTTTATAGCGACGGAAGTGTAATTGATGTAAAACATTTGCTCCTGTGGCCGCACGGATTTTCAAAGCTAACCAAGTCTTATTTGTGTTGAAAATGTGTGTACAACTGATTGCTCTGTGATAACCGTGTGCACATTGTACATTCTCTATGATTGAGCATGTATTCTAGCACATAAATACACACACATACATACACATTTTTTTTTTTGTATATACATACATTCTTACCTTGATATCTTATCTTACAAAATTAATTTACGTTCGGTGTCAGTGTATGCATACGTGTTTCCAATTACCTTAGGACCGAAATCGTTAAACAGAAGGGTATAGGAAAACATCAGTGCATAATTTTTCAATATCCCATTTAAGTCATGCCACATTCGAATCAAAATCTGAAACAATGAAAGGAAATATAAAAAAAAAACTCCCTTGCTGGAAGTGGTTGAGAACTGAATAGATTATTTGCTGATCTGAGTTGTACTTTTCCCTTCCTAACTTAATCTCTCCCTCAATCTCTCTCTTTCTCTCTCTCTCCATCTCTCACACTATCTCTCTCTCTCTTTCTCTCCCCATCTCTTACACTATTATATCTATCTATCTATCTCTCTCTCTCTTTCTTCCATATCTCACTCTCGCTTTTTCTCTCTCTCTGCTATTTCTATATATTCCCTTATGTATCTGTCTCTCTATCCATACTTCTTTCATCTCGCTTTTCCTCGGGTGGCTACCGATGTGTTACTGTTTCTTACTATTATTATTATTTTATATCCTTTTTTTTTGCATTCTACGAACAACCCCGCTCTCCGTGGCGTGTATTTTTCTAGTCTGATGTTCACATTGTCAACAAAATTTCTCGCTGCCCCGCGGCTACTGTTACATTTACTTCGTGCTAAATTTCTGCTGTCCCGGAGGCTGGCGAACAGAGGCGGGGCGGCTACAATCCGAAGGTGCGAAGCATTATCATTTCTGCACTTGCGTGTCACACGAGACATCATACACCAACCAGTTCAGAAGTGCCTGCATTTTCAAATCGAGCACCTAAATAGATTATACATGCTAACATGTGTGTGTGTGTGTGTGTGTGTCTATGTGTGTATGTTTATATGTATAACATTTTTAGGGACTCTTTCAAGATTAAGCTAGTACTTTTGAATATACGAATTAATAACACATGACAGTACAAAATACTGTGCATATTGTAAAAGATGTTTTAGTAAACAAAGTAAACATAGAGTATAGTTGATATTGGCTGATTAATCTTGGACCCTAGAGAAAAAAATTGTATCAGATAGATCTGAAATGGGCTATCAATCATTTCATATTTCAGTACTTGCTACATGTTAATATATTTTCTACGTTTTGATAATCCACTTTTGATATGAAAAACACGAAGAAATTATAGGACAGATTGATAATCAGATAATGCAGAGAAAAGAAGAGAGAGAGAGAAGAAGAGAGAGATAACGAATATAAATCATGCATATATATGTATGTATACATAGGTATTATTCATATTTTTCGATGAATATACAATCTATAGACCAATATTGCATTAGTTGATGTTTCGAGTACTGCATGAAAAGTCTGCACGGCGCGGCGGTGCTCCAGAACGCATCATTTTATACTCGTAAAGGACCAACAAATTAATGTCATTGTCCGTGTATGAACAGTCACCAGCAAAGCAGAAATACCGTGGATATCCATTTATGACAGGACCATTCAACATTTACAATCGATGCACATTTTGTTGACTATATGTAAACATGATTATACCTGTCTTTTCGGTCACATCTATCGTTTTACTTAAATTTGAGTACCACGCGTATATAATTGCTGATTATAATATGAATTAGCAAAGGTGAAATAAATGACTAAACATTAAGATATGAGACTTCAGACATCAATAACGTTCTTCTTACAGAGATTTAAAAAGAAGAAGAAAAAAAAACCTTCTTCGCCGTTCCGTTAGTTGGATTTTGCGCTGCGTACATCCCATGCATTTTGAACCTGTCACGATATCCCAGAATCACTCCTTAACATAC
The DNA here is from genome assembly GCF_040938485.1 of Diadema antillarum. Classification (NCBI taxonomy): domain Eukaryota; kingdom Metazoa; phylum Echinodermata; class Echinoidea; order Diadematoida; family Diadematidae; genus Diadema; species Diadema antillarum. The sequence continues at coordinate 637,160 of NW_027270984.1, forward strand.
AATGCATTGACATGCCGGAGTATTAAGCCAGAGCCTCTATGGGGTCGGAACGATGGTTCTTATCTGAGTACATCTTTCGGTCCTGGCAGCAATACCGTATTATGTGTACAATGTCAATGGCCTTCTAGCATGATGAAGTTCAGAGGGTTAAACAGCATCAAAATGGCTCCTCAAAAAGAGAGGTCCAATAGAGCTGCAGCTAATCCAGCCAGATCAAGCTTTTTGATAGCTTGTTAATAATAACGGCTAACAATCATTAATTTCAGCGCTCATTGCCGGGGTTTCTAATAACTGTGGTTGGTAACATTAAATACGACACATCAGTCAGGCGTGTCTATGAGCTGTAGCAGGTAGGAATCATTTTGATTAATTGTCACTCCGAGGTCTACACCCGCCTGCTCGCAGACAAACAGAGTTAATGTTTGCATAATTCGTTAAACTGTATTTCATAAGAGGAACAACCCCACACCTTGAAAGGGACCTTAATCCTATCTGACATAAAAAAGAAGAAAAAGAACTTAATCAACGAAAGATTCATGACGAACTGAAATTCTCGCAGCGCTTGATAAACGCTTGTGTCACTAAAGTCTTGTACGGTGTGTGCCTTATCTCGCGTGGCCACTGTGTTCACACTGTCAGAATGTGTGCAGTGCAGTGTGACCTGATCATAAAATTGCGATTGTGCTTGAGGCGGCCTAAAATTATGCTAAATTGCCATGAAATTATGTCCCATCATGTCAACCAATTGTGGTGCCTGATCAGCAGACAAGCAAAAAAGAAAAAAAGAAAAAAAAAAGTAAGTCCTCACATGTTCGATTTTTTCCCAACAAAATAGTGCCCAATCAGCTAACAAGCAAAAAAAAAAAAAAAAAAAGTTCTCAAATTCTTTTCTTCCAACTGTGGCACTCAGTCGGCAAAACAAAACAACAACAAAATCACAAAACATGTCATTCGCAACTTTTTGTTGTCAATTTCATCGACAAATCAGCGGAAAAAACTAGCGAACAAACAAAAAGGTATACCACAGTGCACAAAAGATTAGAGATTACCTTCCTGTAACAATTATGCTAGAATTATGCAAAAAACAAAAAACAAACAGGCAAAAATATATACCTGGCATAATGCTAGATGCTGAAGCGTCTAAGACTATTAAAAAAACCCCACCATGATTATGCCAACTCTGGCAACGAAGATGCAGGGGACAGTATAGTAACGAAGCGTACGTGTCTATGCACACGGCCCATACTTGGAACCACAAGATGTGATTTTGCATTGAGGGAATGGAAATAAAGATTGAGCTACTGATTTTTCCCTGTCTCTTGTGGCATGATGGCAGAGCCAACAGAAAAAAAGACAGGAGTCAAGCTCTTGTTGCATAATCTCTCATCACCTGCAGCTAATCAGATATGGTTATTGGAGTATTTTGATGGATGTAGCGGGCCGGCACTGGTAAGAGGAAATAAATAGTTTGTTTTTACTGCAGGAAATATCTGTTTTCATGATTTGAGTGGTAGTAATTTAAGAGCCTCTGTATTTTGCGTCTACGCTTGTCTTTTCCCTAATGGAAAGCAACAATTTATAGATGCCAGCTCACGGAGAATTGTCACAATAAAATCATTAGTGTTCTACATCGTTTGTGCCATGGTCAGTCCCTTTCAAGCGAGATTCCTTTTTCTTCTTCGCCGACTAATGTGGACAGCATCTAAGTTTTCATTTGACTTTGAAATCTCAAACAGTGTACGCAGAGAGGGGAAAAGTGTCCTCGATCAACGCAAACAAAGAAACAAAGCGACATCTAAATAATCTGTCTAACTCGTCAACCACGTACGACAATTATATGTGGGGATAATCTCATAGAACGTACATAATCACCATAAATTATTTCGGCCTTTCTAAAGGCCTCTAGAGTTATGGTGTCGCCCTAATCAAAGAAAATAAAAAGTGAAAAGGAATAGTGGGCTGAGTAACATTTTAAGCGAAAGCGGCACAAAATCATAATTACAGTAATACTAGCAATGACGGCCCTAACAGCAACAGTGGATGGGAATTTGAATTGGTTTGGATTTGAATTGATTTTAACTGAATTGAATTGATCGAACTAATTTGTTTTACGTGGCCGCTAAAGAAGTATTAAAAGTCACTAGACGAGCAAACAACCACGAGATAGATAATTTCAGGTGCCCTCCGGAGGCCGGGGTCATCCCACGAGACCGACACCCACGAGTCATATAGCCCACGTCGAGTCATACAGCCCATGAGTTCAACACAAGGCAAATAAGGCCCATGCGAAAAACGACTGAGGAGTTGCACACTAGGTAAAAACAAACCAACGAGTTCGACTCGACATTACAGCACGGGGCTCTATGTGTCGGTCTCGTGGACCTTGTATGCTTAATGTCGAACTCATGGGCTGCATGACTCGTGGGCTGTATAACTCGTGGCCTATTTGACTCGTGGGCTGTATGATCCGTGGACGTCGGTCTAGTGACGTGCACCCCAGAGACCCAGGCAATGAGTACACAGTGCCTTGCCCAGGGGTACAACAGGTGCAGCCGTGCAGGGGATTCGAACGACGGACCTCGTGATTGATGGTCAGTGGTTTTATTCACTCAGCCACAACAACACCTAAATTATAATGATGACATTTATGATAATGACAAAAATGATGATATTGTTAACAGTGCTGATGCTGATGATGCTGATAATGGAAATAATAATAATGATAACAATAGCAATAATGATTGTAGAATCAGTGAAAGTGATGATAAGGATAATAATAATGATAATAATGATAATGATTATAAAAACAACAGTAACAACAATACAGATAGTAGTGATCAAATGAGAATATCAATGTGCACCATGAAGAAAACGACGATATGGATAATTATGTTCATAAAGTCAAAATGACCACCACGCCGTGAAGCAAAGTGCTTTACAGTCAAACTTGCATCTATACAATGCGAGCACTCGCGATTCTCAGGGACATTCCATTTGCTCATCAAAGCTGGGTATCATGTATCATTTTATTTTACTACTTGTCATTGCATTTTTTTTTTCATTGAGAAATGGGATAATGAACTGAAATGGAAATATTGAAAAATTCCACTACCTTTACCGAGATTCTGGTGTTACTTCGAATGAACTTTGTGGTCGGATGATGTTAGATTGTTATAATAGTTGTACAGGGGACAAGTTTCTGAATAAGAAAAATATATTTAAAAAAAAAACTATTTCAGTGCTTGTTCATCTTTGTTTGCGTTTCAGCGTTTGTCAATTTGTCATCCCGAATAACTCTCTTTCATCTTGGCAAGGAATTTTGCCTGGAACGTCGCTCTAAATATAAACTACTAAGTACTTCTTGGCGTCCTTTGCGCATACCAATCGCACGAAACTCCGTGCTCGAACGATTTGTTTGTGTATTGCTCCACTATCTGCGTGTAATTTGTGGGTCTCCTAGTTTGATTAACTCAATGACCTAAAAAAAAAACAACACACACACAAACACACACACACACATACACAGCTGGGTATGGGTTGATTTGTTTCTTGGTCATTATTTTGAGAGATAGATGTGGGGTGCACGTGCTTTGCTTATGCATGCATGAAAATTGAAATGAAGTCTGGTAAAAAAGCACGTTGGACGTATTAACAGGAATAATGTGCTCTGTTTCTGTAGAGCTGAAAAACTAGATCAGTCCGGGGTGGCATGAGTCCCTTGGAAAAAAACAAAGGCAAAAACAAATAAAACCCTCAGTAAATCAGACCAAATGTGGACCAAAACGGCTGGAAAGATCACTTGTCAGCCGAGTAAGGAAAACTAAGTGTTTTGTAAACAGTCCACGTCCAAATGTGTGTGAACCGGGGGTTATTTTCGGAAACATGCAGAAGTAGTGAATTGACTGCCCTATCACGAAGAAACGGCGTAACCGGTGTAGCAGCCATCCCCTTACATATAGAAAGAGTTTCCCCATTTTCCCCATTCTGTGAATCTGGAGAGGTCCATTGTCTCGCAAATCAATTTGCTGTTTGAACGCGGTAATGGCCTCATGATACAATTCACTACTCTACGTGGGGTTCGTTTGTATTTATTTTGCTTTTTAAATCAAATCAAATAAAAAATGAATAACATCAATGTGACAAATTTAAACCAAACTTAACCAAATGACAAAGGAGCAATACAAAACAAAAGTGCAGTTGATACTACATGCATAACAAAAATCTTTGTAAAACATTTATAGTTACATATAATACAAATAAGGCAGTACATTTGATTAAATAAGGAAGCAGGAGACCGTCAGCATAAGCATAGCTTGACTGGGCTGATGGCCTCATTGGGAAATATAACTCAGGTTTGCCTCTCACAGAAAGTACAGATTTTTTTTTTTTGTTCTGCATTACAATAGTATGCTTTAGAGGGGAAAAGAAGATGTGAGTGAGTGCTGTGCGAGTGCAGTAGGTGAGTTGAATGTTTGTGTTGGGGCCATTTTATAATTTTATATGATTATTCTTCGGTATATCAGTACAATGATACTAATAGTTTCAAACCAAAACATAAACAAAATCTATATCAATTATTATACTTTAGTTTACTAAATATATTGAGTTAAAATATATTTCTTTGAACTAGCTTTGAAAGAAAATAAAGAAGTTCGTGTCTTTAGGGAGTCGGGTAAAGCATTCCATGTATCAGGTCCGTTATCTAGGAAAGAGTAAGAACGAGACAACGCCTACATGCAGAACTTTAAGCCCCCCCCCCCACAAACAAACAAACAAACAAACAAAGACAGACGTACACACACAAGGCCAATCATGACATCATGTCTCTCAAGAGATAAAGATCGTACAAAAACAGCGAGAATCTTGTTTCACCTGCAAATTGTTGCTTGAAAGAAATTGTGATTTTGATCGTATATGACATGCGTTCAATTTGAGTTTCCATCTCCGTCAATTGCGATGGTGCGATGGATGATAATAATAATATTATAAGTGGTGATGACTTGGTAGGTAGGCTGAGAAACGTTGGGTATAGATTACATTGATGCTGCCCTCGATCTATCGAGAAACTTATGGACTATCGATGCTGACATCGATAGTTCATCGCCTGCTCCCCGCCTTTTTCATTTCGAGTATTCCAAAATTATTTCCTACTCGTCATCCCGGCGGCACTGAGGTTTGCTGAACGGCATTTCATACGGTGCGCGCTCTCTATGCGCTTATCTCTCTTCGTTGACTCCCCCTTTTTCATCCCTCCATTATTAGAATATTTGTCTTCCGTTATTTTCTGCTCCTCAGCGCATCGTCCATCCAGGACGCTTTAATGCTATCTACGGATTCTTCGGCTGTTTGTTTGTCGTAAGTTTTTTGCAACAGTTTTGTCACGGCTCGAACGAGAACATCACTTTGTCGTTGTTGGTTTTTTTCCCCCCTCACGCTCTGCCAGAGAAGAGTTTAGAGAATGGAAGAGAGCGCGCTGGCGAAACCCTGGCTTATTATACATGCGTGCGTCATCGCTCATGGTCGGCTCGAGCGCGCCGTCCGAAAATAACCCGACTTCCCATAAATAGCCCCATTTTTTTCTTTCTCTTTGTATTGTCCACTCGAATGGCACGCCGGATTCGGTTTCCGCTTATTTTTAGGGCGTGTGCGGTTATTTTTAGATACCTCGGAATGTTGTTGCAATCAGCAATGTTGACTAATTCGCTTCCAAAAACGGAATGCACTTTCATCTTGACAAACCATGGGAACGAAACTAGATGGGGAATAATTGTCAACACGTGGTTCGACAAAGGCATTGTGCTTTCCAAATAAAAATGTTCTGACTATAAAGTTTGAATTTGGATATAAATTTGCCTTCCAATCATTGTATAATTTGGGTGAAAAAGCTTCAATCATATTACGCACTTCCTGTCAAACTCCTAGGATGTGTTTTTTTTTCTTCATTAACTCTCTAATCACTCATTGAAAAACACTTCGACAATATTAAAACGATGCTTCCTGCCAAATGAAAGCATTGCACTTTTATTTTTGCTATAGTTCTACAATATTCTCTCTCTCGTGATGGTGCAACAATAGTTGACGCAGCTGACATATTAAACACATCATTCATATCATGTTGTTTGCCTTTGCGTGGTAGCAATTTAAGATCGTCTTTTATCATTTTTTTTAATTCATCGACTCGTCGCTCATCAGATGAAGCAGCAAATAGAAAAAAAAATCAGAAATCATCAAAATTGACGTTGCTTTTCTCTCCTGTTTAATTCTGTGAGAACAGTATTATCACAAATTGCTATAATCAATTATTAACTCAAAACGTATATTTACATTTTCTGTGCACAAAGGGATGCAGTCAGTGCACAGGGAAGTATCTATCTATCTTTCTACTTATCTGTCTATCCATATTTGCGTATATATATATATATATATATATATATATACATGCATACATGCATCATGCATACATTAACGTAAACATAATTACGTTACTTTGTCGTGATTGAGCTTGAAATCAAGGCATTATCATTCTGCATCGCACGCAGTAGAAACAACGCTCCGGTGTGAAGCTCCGTTGAACTCAACATAATCTCCAACACGCAGTCAACAATGATAATGCACGCCGTCATCTTGTGAAGTACCTAAGACACCAGTGCATGTAATAATTACACACCGATGCTTTATCTTCTTCTCTGCCCCCCCCCCCCCTCTCCTCTCCCCATCTCTGTCTCTATCTCGTTCTCTTTCCCGCTCATTCGCACTTCCGCAGTCTTCTCGAGTCCAAATTGCCTGCCATCAATTATGCATTTGTGAAAGTTACGATCATAATGAGCGTTTCTCCACCCTGTGACGTGGAACCCTCCATTATAGACAAGAAAAACTAAGAATAAAACAACAGCAGACAGAGAATGAAAGATTGAGCTGGCCTGCATGGGAAACCAGACACAGGAAAGCCTTTTTTAAAATTATTTTCTCTATTCTGTCAAAATAGTATGATTAGTATTGTGATTGCTGACTTCGAGTGCTGATTGTGACTGGCATTCATTTCATATATCAATGATGTTCTTTATCTTTTATTCTTATCCTTTCCACCAATTTGATAAAACTCCACTTACCAATAAACTATTCACCAGCTTGTCCTGAACAAGATAGATCTCTTATAAGTTAGATTTCGTGAACTGGGAACTGATGATAAATGTATTGCTGGTGAAATTTATTACTTTTTTGTGTCACGATGTAAACCTCCATTATTCTCAGACAGCAGTGCATGAGTGCTTTTGAAAAGCTTTCTATTTTTCAAAGCCATGTAACTTTTTACAGACGCATTAATGCTAGAAGTGTAGTATATACAGCAAATCTTTACTGAAAATTGTACGCTTTGCTGTGATGTTAACTTTTTGACAAAGCTATGGCGATGACGTTATCAATGTATCGTGGCAATTACAATATCGATCGGTTTGTGCGCAGATGTGCGTTTAGAGCAAAATGTACGTTTGGGCAAAATATGTGAAGTTGGCAAGCCGTCGACACCGCATGTTCTGCTATTGCGGATGATTTTATTGGAGCAATGTAATTATAATAACAATTTTCTTCATTGCGGAAGAAGTTAGCGTCTCATGACTTCGAGCTATCTGCGCCGGCGCCCGGATGGAACAACGAGGTTGGGGGAAAAAACCCTTACTAATTATATCGCGCTCGTACCTGTTTGCATTTTAAGGAGAAGAAGAAAGGTAATAACGCCAAGTGTTTTGACATCAATCAGACTTGACCAATGAGGCGCCTCTTGTGACATTACCCCCCATCCCATACGCCCTCCTTCTCTCCTCTCCTCTCCTCCTCCTCTTTACAGGAGAGGTGTCCAGCACCCCATGTTCGTGCTCTTGCAAAGATCTGTCCGGGTTCTCTCGAAAGGCGCCGTTGCGGTTGTCGAAAATAACACCCTCAGATAATCCTAGGACCGTGTTGAGTGCTTGCAGCCCGTTTTGGTCAGCTTGTCCGCAGGTTCGGAGAGAGTAACTCAAACGGTTCTGCACCACGCGGCGTGAATGGTACACACTTGTGTATCGCTAAAAAGAAAGAGATAAATCGCTCTCTTTCTTCATCTCCCCTCCTCTGCATCTCTCTCTATATTTCTTCCTCTCTTTTTTTTTTCTATCTCTCCTTTCGAACCGACACATAAACATAATCTACACCAACGCCTTCACCCGCAGATGTTTGCTACCTCTTCGAAGATGTTTAAGTATGACATGATGATAACGGTAGTGTGGTTTGGTGTTTGATATATTCGTGCAAAATAACGTGCAATAGAAAGTTTATTCCAATCGATGATAAATATAACAAAGTGATAAAATATATTGTGGAAAACCCTTCTCGGCAAAGCCAACGGCGCATCGCTGTTATATATAGTAGTGGTTTATGGAGAAAGTTTATGAAAGACAAAGGGAGCTAGAGTATACGCGGAATGCATGTATTTGAAAAAAAAAAAGAACAGAATGGAATATATATATATATATATATATATATATATATATATATATATACATATCTATGTAGGCCTATAATATTTGCTCGTGTGTGCGTGTGTATGTATGGAGAAAAAGAAAGTGTGTATAGGTGTGCATGTGTGTGTGTGTGTGTGTGTGTGTGTTTGTGGAGAAAAAAAAATGAAAGAGAAAGAAAGAGAGAAGGAGGGAGAGAGGGGGAGAGAGAAAAGCGAATCCTTAGCAGAACCAACCAAGGATGTTGGAAACAGGGCGCCACTGAGATTGAGCATTTTACACGCACAACTGCCATCTCATTAACATACTCCTAATGGCTTGACATATCCTGCAGTCACCTTCGTGGCGTGCTCGCAGTGCGTGTGTGTGTCTAGCTCGTTCATATATTGCTGCTGCTTTAGTATATCTCCCTAATGCCTCCATCACCCTCCAGAAAACACCTGGTAGTATAATGAATCATTAGACGGAACCATGTGCTTTTTGACTGGTATCGAAAAACAAAAACCGCTGGACAATTTAATGCCAAATTTCTCTGTTGGTTGCTATGGTTCTAATCGTGTGAAATCACCTATCCATAGCAGGGAGGTGAGAAGAACTGGTCCAACCTCCCTGTCCATAGCGATTAAAGTGATTACCTGGAATCATCAATGCGAAGATTTTATGCCTTGAACTCTGACTCGTCATAATTAGCTCTTTCTCTTCTCCACTAATTCCCTCTTGTTTTTCTCTCGCTTTCACTCGTCTTTCTCTCCACAGCCCCTCGTCTCCGCTTCTTTTTACTGCCCAATCACTGCAGGATCAGTGTAAACATTGTATCATGTCGGTAATCCATACGCATTTCATCCCTTCTCGCCCGCTGGGAAAACCCGCTCCTCTGCCTCAAGTTTGGTCGATACATTCAACATGTGGCTGATGAGAGAGCGCGTCTCTTCCCAACGTCTCCTCTCTTTTTTCCCCTCCCCTCCCTTCCTCTCTCACTCACTCCCTCTCTCCCTCTCTCTTCCCCATTCTTTTTTAAGTCATTATCTTTCCCCTTCTCTTATCCTCGTTTACTCATCTCTCTTTGCCCCGGTCTGACGTCTCTTGAGAACATAATGACTTTCTTCGCGAGATTTATTTACGCTGCGCCGCCGCGGCTGGCGGGCCACGTATCCCTCCGTCCTCGGCTAAATAGCGCGGTCGGAAAAAAAAAAAAAAAAAGGCGACGGGGTGCGTCCGCACTTCTCCATCATTATCGCGAGAACGTGAGGAGAGTTTGAAAATGAAATAGGTGTGAATGCAACCCACTTTGAATAATGATAGATGTTAAGGGAAGACAATTCCTAAATGACTTATACCAGAGAGCGAAAACCTTTGATTCATTGGGAACAGAGCCGACACGAAGATGTTTGGTTATCAATTCAAAATGGACTGTACTAGTATATTAGATACCTAGGTATTTTAATCAGTAATTGCCATGCCCCTCGTAATTCAATGAAATTGAGGGCTCATTTTGAAGAACGAGTATTCCGTAGACATCAATCATTTCACTTAATGCAAATTAAAACAAGGAATGGGTGGTGCTTGTCAATACATTGCGACTTCCCCGTCATGTGACCAGGATTCATTTTCATTCTCGATATTCCTCTTTTGCACAGACCGATCCGACTTGACAAAATACCTGCCACTAATTGTGGTGTCCCAGTTGCGCACGCGTATGCTGAATGCATGATTTATAATGCGGGCGCGAACAAGGCGCCATGTATATCATGTATTCTCGTAATTTCATGCCCGCGCGCAAGGGATACCGCAGTAATGGCGGATTTTGCTTACAGGTCGGATCGGTCTATAGGTCTCATATTGAGATACTAGTAATGCGACGTGCTCTAGCTCTACTAGCATTCGAAATTCACAATTGTCTCATTCCGGATCCGTTGACTGCACACTAAATCACTTTCTCCTCTGGTAAGTATATTTGTCCATAAATACAAAACGACGCCACCATTAGTTCCAAATTAGGATATTTTTCCCCAAGGCCTCTGGAGAGAATCATAAATCAGCTAGTGAAGCAGTGCGCTCAATATGGAACGATTTCTTGAGCGCCATATCAAGTTTATCTCACAGACATTACGTTTATTTGTACATTTAAATAACCACATTACATTTAATCATATACATGATACACAAGCACACACACACACGCACATATTGATATTAATATTAATGCACGATGTATATATATATATATACATTCAATACATATATGATAGCATAGTTTTGTATTAGGATATATTTCGATGGTCAGTTTTTACAAAATTCAAAATGAATATTAAAAAAGCTCTTCTTAGTGAAAAGTTTGGTCATGCGTAAACCCACTTATTTTAACCACCTCTGTATCTTAAAACCCATCATTTTTACAATCAAATCATAGCTGACTTTAAAAACAAAATAATCTGATTAATTTCAAACACATAGCAACCTTTGTTTCCGAGTTCATGTAGTGTTTATCCCCCCCCCAAAAAAAAAAAGATGCAAATAGCAAAAAGCAAGTACAACTGGCTTCACATTCTTCTAATTTGGATAGAGAATGCCCATCTAAAGACTGAAGCCTGCGAAGAGCTTTGATTTATGTAAATTAAGGAAATCAGTACTCGTACTTATCCTTCATTGCTGAAACTATGGGGACGGTATAGCACAGCTATAATGGCAGCAAAAAAAAAATCAAACAAACAAACAAACAAACTGAGTATTTGAGTCTTGTGTGTATTGCATCACCCTTTTCTTGATATTGACTTTGATTGGTGTGCATAGTGGGCAGCATGTAATACAAAACTCGGTACTGTAATTTTTTAACAATAAAGTATTCGTATTTCAGTCCGGCAGTTCTTTTGTTTTAAATCTGTTGGAAAATATTTTATTTTCTGGTCTTTTGATGTTGTCTTTCTTAAAGTAATCCCGTGTGCAGGAAACTGCATTGTCCACACAGGTCTTCGATGCAAAACAGCTTTTAGCTGATCGTTTTTATCCTGTATAAATATGTTAAAATAGATAAATAAATAAATAAAACGATCTAGGAAAACCCACAGCAGTATCGATGAATCAGTCTCTGGAATGCCAAGTTGAGAAGAAACAGGTGTCTTGTTGATTCTATACACGCATTTAAAATATTGACCTCATGCATTCTAATCAGGCATTAAAGGGAATGGCTAGTAACTGATCAGTGGGAATCAGTGGGAATGCTGGAGGATGATTGTTCCAATCCTTGTGGGATTCATTTAAGAGTACATTATATTTATTGTTGTGTGAAAATTATTTGCTTCAGAATGGTCTCATATTCAAGTAAAGTGCAGTTTAATGTTTCCAGGTTAGCGTGCTTGGTCAGTGACGGGGCATTAATCTGCACATTACTTGAATATGAGACCGTTCTGAAGCAAATAATTTTCACACAATAGTAGATATATAATGTATTCTTAAATGAATCCCACAAGGATTGGAACAATCATCCCTCAGCATTCCCACTGATTCCCACTGATCGGTTACTAGCCATTTCCTTTAAAGGTTTCGATCCATATCAGCCTCGTGTATTCTTATGAGCCTCAAAGACTTTGTGTTCAATATCAAATCTGGTCATTTCCAGGGCGATTATCTTGATGTTTACTCGCAACTAATATCCGACCCATTAATTCACAGTCTTGTTGTTGTTGTTGTTGTTGTTGTTGTTGTTGTTGTTGTTGTTGCAGATAATATTTCTATGCGGTTCACCATTATCATTCTATGAAAGAGCCTGTGCCATCACTTTTGATGCATGGACAATGCTATTTTTGGACCAAGTTTTGTATCTCCCTTGTATTGGCGTTGAGTATACTCAACGCCAATACAATGCCCGGTCACTGCTGTGAACGTTATATTTCATAGCATGGTGTCTTCGGTTTCGCGTGATCGATCTTTTTGATAGGAGTCGGTGGAAGGCAATTTATTTTTCATGAGTTAAACACCTGACAATCACAAATCGGGAAAACACTGTTTCCCTGCCCGAAACCCGAGCTCGGCCATTATTTTGCTTTCTTTCTCTTGATTCACTGTGAATTCACTTTGATGGACGAAGAACTGAAGAAGCCGAAGATAAGGAGGAGGAGGAGGAGAAGAAGAAGAAGAAAAAGAAGATGATGATAAAGGAGAAGAAGAAGAAGTAGTAGTATTAGTAGTGCAGGTAGAAGTAGTATTATGATAGTAGTAGTGGCAGTAGTAGTAGTTCAGTAGTAATAGTATTAGTAGTAGTAGTACAGCTATAGTAGTAGTAGTAGTAGTAGTAGTAGTAGTAGTAAAGGTAGTAGTAGTAGTAGTAGTAGTAGTAGTAGTAGTAGCAGTAGTAGTAGTAGTAGCAGTAGTAGTAGTAGTAGTAGTTGTTGTTGTTGTTGTGGTAGTTAAAAAATTAGAAGAAGAAGAAGATATAAAAAGAGGTGAATAGTATAGAAAAGACGATCGCGATTATCAGGTGGAAGACGACGCGACGTAGACAAAAACAAGAAGAATAATATACGAAAGAAAAGAAAGGATTTGAGAAAGCCAAAAAACAGACGAAAGCGGAGAAAAACAAGATTCAGGGAAGAGACAAGGGATAGGAAGGAAGGAAAACAAGGGAACAGGGATAAAGATGATAGAGTGAAGGAGAATATAAACAGTGGCAATAACAACACTCCGTCTCACCATGCGGTCCCTGTCTCATATGAGGAAGTGTGCTTATGGTTTTCGCGGGTGCTCCAAAGTCTTGAGCACGCTACTCTAACAGCCGGTAAATTCCGCCCCACTTCAAGGCGTTGAATGTAACCACTTCGAGACACTCGGTCCTGCGGACAAACGCTACCCCGCGGGAGCGGACGCCTCCACTTCAGCAGGAGGCGCAGGCATCCTCGGGGACAGGCCGGTGTCTTTTTCTCCTATACTCCCATTCGCATTTCAAGGAAATATCACGCTCTTCCGAGATCCCCCCCCCCCTTCCGCAAAAGAAGAGGGGGAAAATCAAATTAATGTGAAACCCCAATGCCAGAGGGTGCTTTTTACCCTCCACGCTGAGTTAAGGGGAAGCTTAAGGGGAAAGGGAGGGGAGATAGCCCAAAAGATTCGCGAAACTTGAGGCTGAATACCTTATGTGGAGCAAAACAATAAGATCAGTTTTGGGTCTTTATTCTCTAATATGTATTGCATTATGTATGTGCATTATGCAAATATGTATCTTCCATAAAGCTCGGCGTTAGACAGACAAACACACATATCACATGTGAATGCAGAGTTCATTTCCCAAAGGTGCTGAATCCGATTTTATGGTAAGGAGAAAAACATGGATTTTCATTTCACACGTTTCGAAGTGTTTTCACGTTTCATAGCAGAACTCCAGGGTGGGATAAAGAAAACGTGCCTCTTCAAAATGTAGGTGTCAACACTGATTTTTAGCCCTAACCAGGCCGGGCGTTTTTGGGTGTTCTGTGGCCGGGGAGGGGTTGATTCAACCCCCCCCCCCCCCCCCCCGAGATCTCGGCCGTCGCTCGCGCAATCACCATGAAAATTGGCACATACATTACCTGTCGCGCAATCTACCAAACTATAAAAAAAATGGAAATTTTCATCATAATGATTAATTATGTTAATATATGCATAAAATCATACTTTTTGCTCTAAATCAGAAATTAAAGCTCCTAGAATCCTAATATTTGGTGATAACATTCTTTTTAGCATTCCTAATAATGTACATGAAAAAAAATGTGGTATCAAAATCAATTTCTTATGTATTTTATTGTTTTATGAATTTCTTATGTATTTCTTTGTTTTTTCTACCTTTTGTTTTATCATTTTTTTTCTCAGAAATTATGACAGAACCTATTTCACGCATAATTATGCTAAAATTAATTAGTTTCAGCCTATGAAAGTGAAAATAATCATATCTTTATGAATAAGAAGAGAAAACTCCATTTGCATAGACTTTATACACAAAATCACGTTTTTGAGCCATTTTCGGTCTAACAGGCATGTATAAAAGGTCACGCAGTGTCGTAACGGTATGCGCGATTTTTACGAAAATGGTGTCAAAAGATGCGCAAGACTTGAAAGTAAAAAGTCAGTGAACGGCACGGTCAAAAAATTTCGCGCGGCGGAGTAGTCGCGAAAAATGTCGAGGGGGGGTTGATTCAACCCCCCCCCCCCGGCCTTTTTAGGGTTAAAGAATGAATGATTTTTTAAGATTTTGCAGATTTAGCGACTTTTGTAAATTTTGCTGTAGTACCTAGTTGGTGTGCCTTTGTGTGTGTGTGTGTGTGTGTGTGCGCGCGCGTTTATGTGTAATAGCGAATACAATAAACCTACCTTAGCTACATGTTCGATGTATCATATATGCATATGTATTATGTATAATCACTACACCGGTTATAGTCTTCTTCGAAATTATTACCGCCATTTCATTATTTCCTATGTGCCCAAGCTGTGTAGAGTGTAGGCAATATTTAAGTTACAGTAGCCTAAGGTGTAAAAGATACAGCTTTATTGTACCAAAAAAAAATCTATATTACGATATTATACAATCATGTTAGATATTACTTATACCCCTGGTCCAGAAAGAGAGTTGCTGTCATCTTGTAGCACGTAAAGCCAGAGAAGTCAGTAGAAAAGATTTCAATAACTTTATGTGCCACTGTGGTATATATCGAAAGAGAGAAAGAGATAAATAGATATAGATGGATAGATAGATAGATAGATAGATAGAAAAATAGATTGATAGATAAAGAGATAGATAGATTGGTACATGGAGAGAGAGAGAGAGATAAAAATATTGGGGCGCCCTCACACTCTTCTGTTGACGTTCACCTCATGCCAATTGGCAATACACACGGCCCAACCAACTACTCGAGTATACATACACTTGGGTGAAGGCGATCAGTTGACTCATGTGTGATTATTAAACTCAGCCAACCAAACGCGTGATGGCTGTCACTCAAGGAGGCATCCAATCTTTCAATGCCAAATGCACTGGCTACAGAGTACACATTAGGTAATCAACCGAACAAATGACCCAGGAAGAGTTTGCTGTTCTTCTTTTTGGTATTTTTTTCTTCACCCTCGAAGGATTCTGCTTCTGTTTGTTTGTTTGTTTGCTTGTTGTTTTGTTGTTTTTACCGTCACCAAGTTTAGTAGGAATGAGAATGACACTAATAAACCGGCACAACGGTCAAAACCTTTCAAGGTAGATTATATTTTTGCTTATAGCCAATGTATATATTTGATTTGATTTTGGTCCTGCATAATCATTGTAAAGGCAAATATATTCTGTGCTAATTATTGATTTGATTTGATTTGATTTGATTTGATTTGATTTGATTTTTATTGGTTCTACATTATTATTGCACATGTGCACACATCGGTGGCAGTTTATCGCATACATAAGTTGCTCACAAAGTTACTTTGTTTCCATTTCATTTACAATGTGAAGTAAATGTGTAATAAAGCGAAAAATAAATAGTACCGAAGGGATGCTGCTTAGGCGTAGCTTGATTTGCTTGCAGCCCTTTAATATGAATAAAACATGTAGTTATACAAGAGGAAAATAAGGCAGAATGGAGACGCGAAAAAGGTAGTAGAAAAAGGGAAAGGGAGGGAGAAATTTCTCTCTGCTTTTGTCATTTTATCAGAGTGATGGCGTTTTGTAACTGTTCGGTCATGACAATGATTTGGGGTTTGATCTGATAGCATAATTTGGCTTTCATATACCACTTTGCAAAAATGAAATAACATGAGATGAATGACTAATTGACAAACTGCCCCTCAATCAATATAAGTCTCATATGTCAGTGGAGCTAGCAGCAAATTTTAGAGAAAAATGGCAACTGTAATCTCACTAATAATCATTGACGTCGATAGGAAAGTCGAGTTTCATCCACCTGCAAAGGTTTTGAAAAAAATCAAGACTATGATATTGCGATGTAAAAGTAATTGAAAATAAAAATGTATTACATGAGAAATGAGATGAGAGAAATGAGAAAGGATCGTGACGTTCTTGTTTTTTTTTTTTTTGGGGGGGGGTGGGTTTATAGTTTGTAAGAAGGACGTGATGTACGGCGGGTTCCAAGTGTTGATAAGAAAAGTTTAGTTTTAATCTCTACGGCATTATGTAAGTTCTCCTTAGCATGGACATTACTTGCAGTATAAAAATTATTTTCACCAATTTAATGTTTTATGTTTACAGGTGTAATTAAGGGTAGCTTAAGCCATTGACTGAAATAGAATTTATCTATGAGACTCTGATAGGCTTATGAATCATTAAGTATCAACAGACAAATGAAATAAGATCAAGAACAGCTCAAACGATAGTAGCTGTATCATATGTCGCCTCACCATGATCATTCCTAAACAAATAAACTTAGAAAAGACAAAAACAAAATCTTGGATGTTTTAGATGCCGTTTTCCCATTTTATATCTTTTAATGGTGTCATCGTTAGGAATGTAAAGCACGTCTGTCTAGCCACCAGGGCACCAATGGTTTCAGACATTTATCATTCTTGTTCATTTCTTCTTCTACCATGTCGAATTCTTGCACGATAAACATCGAAGAAGCGGCTGATCGGCTAAAATAGTTTCAGGGCACACGAAGACGCATTTGAGTTGTTCATATCGTTTTTGTCTCCCATAATGATCTTTGAAAATAGGTTTGCAGCTTTGTTATTTTTCTAACTTGTCGAAGTAGGTCTCGACGGGGAACTATTTACGAGTATTAAACCTCGATCCAAGGGGGAAAACATCTTCGAATAGGTCACTGTCATGCCTCGACTCGTTCGAACGCGTAAGACAAAGTCGAATCGAAATCGGACTTTGCTGCGTGACCAATCGCTCCCAGTAGGGTTCCGAATATGGATGCCTGTTGCACAAAGTCACGAGCCCTTTCTTTAAGTGCAGGATTTCCCGCGTTTCACCTGCATGCAACGTTATGCATTCACAGACAGAAGAGGAGGGAGACAATATATATTATGAGCATTGATAAGTCACGAGCTACCACCAACCCCAGCAGGAGCTAAATTCCCCAAGTGCACCTCATTCCCTGGCCACATCCAATCATTTCCACTACTGCGCATTTTGTGTAAAGACGTCTCAAAACTTATCTGTTTTCCTTACATCATGACTGAATTAGTAGAAATATGTACTACACACAAAAAACAACAACAACATGTAAACTACAATCATATCATAGTCGAATTACGTATTTTGTGTAATAATAAAGGAGTCAAGATGAAATAAGGTAACTTTTGTTCATATGCATGATATTACATGATTTTTTTCAAATATGTGATATTTGAAACTAGATTCTAATTAAATTGAATTGCATTGCATTGCAATGAATTGAATTGAATTGAATTGAAAAGTTGGATTTTACAGTTTGATTTCATTTTGTAAATCTGTGATATCAATATCTATTTTTCTTTTGTATTTTCAGAGTAAAACAGTTTATCAAATATTCTTAACCAGGAGTGAGAGCTATATGGGAGGACATGCATTTATTCATTGATTTATTCCTCAATATGCATTTAGTTATTGATATACTCCTCAATAGAAAGGATAACGCTTGCTATTTTTAATCATTATAATTATGAACACAGGTAAATACTTAGTAGATATTCACTTTCGACGGAATGATGAGGGGAGATACCATGCCTCTGTGATTACCTCACCATTTGTTATCCGGGGAAAACCCCCATTCAGGGAGACACAAATAGGTTACAAATTGTAATTTATACCATAGGCGTCTATAGTTTTGATAAATTTCATAATTCAAGGAATCCATATTCCGCCGCCACCTCTTTTGCAAGTCTGCGACTCCCATGAGTAAAAAAAGTGCATCCATCGCTCAGATGACTTCTTCAGCGTGTTCGCCTCTAGAAGGAACAAGGTTGTATTTTAGAGAATATTAGAAATGAGATTCCAGGAGGTTAAGGAACGACTGCTGATGGTGAGATGGCGCCAATTTGCAAATTCAGGGTGTTGACGTTAGAAGGGGGACAACTCTGGTGATGGATAAATCGATACCGAGGAGGAGATAAGGAAGAGGGAATGGGAAGGGGGAGGAGGGCGGCATACTGACTCTGGAGAAGGGGAGGTCTGGATGACCCTAGGCCGAGTGGAGGGGGGGAGGGGGGTGGCCCGTTGCTGGAAGCTGACAATTGACAGATTACACGAGGAGACATTATACCCACTCGAAGAGTTTGGTGTGAGTCCAGAGGCTAGTGGTGATAATTGAAGGAATGGAGGAGGTGAAATCTTAAATCACAGCTTGACTTGATTACTCCCCCTTTTTGCATTGCCATGATAAAGATAGACATTCGTGGTTATGGTACTCTAGCCTTTCGGTATCTTGGATGATAAACCACTCCACTTGCATTGTTTTGCTCGAATGTGAAAACAAATGGAGAAAGATATTTGACTACTCGGTGATAAGTCGATAAAAAGAATGGAACAGCAAAATGCACAAAGAGTTAGCATGAGGAAATAATAGACTTACCCACACTTATTTACATGATCAATAATATCAAAGAGTTTGCAGAAGGGAAAATTTCCCCTCATATTTTGGGAAAAAAGGCGGGAAGGGGTACAGTTGATGACCATTCCAAGAGATTAAACTGGAAGAGAGAGAGAGAGAGATAGAAAATAGACAGAATGAGAGAATGAGAGATAGCTAAAGGAAGATAAAAGAGAGAAAGATATAAATGAATAAATAAATAAATAGATAAATAAATGAATAGATAAATAAATTGATGAATAAATAGATAAATAGATAAATACATAAATACTAGTAAATGAATTGATAAATAAATAGATAAATACATAAATACATAAATGAATAGATGAATAAATATGTATGTATATATATACAGAGAGAGATACAGAAAGACAGACAAATAGACGAACAGACGGAAGAAAAAAAAGAAAAAGATAGATAGATAGAGAGAGAGAGAGAGAGAGTGAAAGAGATGGAGGAGTAGAAAGATGGCGCGAGAAAAGAGGGTCTTCGTGCTCAACTGACAGTTTAAGTGACATTTAAATCTTTACACATCCATGACATCTGAGTGTTGTTTGGTCAGTACATCGGGAAGGGAAAGTTAAAGTCCTTCTAGAAGCAAAATGCGGGGGAGGGGAGTGGCGGAAATACCATTCTCACCCTTTGTATATATGTATCTTCCACATTCTTTCTGCTTCTCCATCCAAGTAAGTGCTTCATGTGATTCTCAGGAGCTATTACCTGCAACTCTCTCGTTCAAAGAGGAATAACATCTCTCTCTCTCTCTCTCTCTCTCTCTCTCTCTCTTTGTATCTTGTTTATCTTGTTTTCCCCTCTTTGTGAAGAACGTCACGAAACGAAAAGTACTACAATGTATCTATCCGTCCATCCATCTATCTATCTATCTATCTATCTATCAACATATGTATATATATATATTCATATGTTCATGTATTTATATATTCTCTATGTGTGCAATATAGAAAAATAGATAGATATATACAATGCACGAACGAACAAATAAACGAATTAATAGAAACACATATGCATACACGCATACGTATGTAATAATATAATAAGTGTGGGGGGAGAGGAGGTGTTTCGGCCCCAGTCCTATACCCTTCTTAACTACAGGACCCTGTAAATCAAAATTTCTTCAACCGTCAAACGATTTCAAGATGTTGGTTTCCCTGTACGTATGAGTCTACATCATTTACATTACCATGGCAACGCATCTGAAACAGCCTCCTCTCTTATTAAGGAATGAGTGTGAATGTGTGCGAGTGTTCGGAGGTACTAATTAAGTTACCCAAGCTGCATTTCTCAATTCAATTCATCCTGAATAGGAATAGAACATTAAACTGAATTAAATTAAGAACGAGAGGGAATCGCCATTTTTTTAAAATCAAAATGAGAGAATCGAAAATGCTTTCGTGTGCGATGTTACCAGTTACAGCTGCTGCTTACTGACACTCCTAAAGGGCGCCGTCTTACACACTCAGACACGAACAATTGGTATGAATATTTCATAGCAGCAAGTGCAGCCTTCCGGCCGAGTTTATGAGAGTCACTACGAAATTATGTTCTCTCTGTGACTGGGCTATCTCCCCCCCCCCCCTCCGGCCTCTCTCACTCATAAAATTCAATGGCGTGATGAACAATTTGAATCATTTCGCCAGCCTGTGATGACAATGATTAACATTATGCTCACTTACAGCATAATGCACTGGTCATGGCGACCACCTGCCATTTCTGATTGTTTTTTTGGTTAATTTCAATTTCGTTAGCTTTCATTTGTTTTGGTTTGCTTGCTCTCTTTGAGCGGTGCCCTGTTGGTGGATGAAGAGGAGTCATCGCCCGCAAGTCCCCGGGACTATAGATGAAGAGGAAGAAAATACAATTACTCTCAGCTTGACGTGACCTTTACTTTCCCGGTACCGAAGTTCCCTTGGATGTCAGTGTGGGTTCGTTCAAAGGACCCTCTCTATATTAGGGGATTCATTAGGCGGCTGTATTACGTTGGCAACCGATACTGACAGTGTTTTAAAGCTCCGCAGCTCCGCGAGTCAGAGCCCCTTCCTGTGCAGAATAAACCCTGAATCTCAGAAAAGAATTGAATTTAGCCTTCGAGTAAGTTTTCGGTACTTAAATCTCGAGACGCGTTCTGATTTCTTCTTTTTCCGCAGCCCTACATCGCCTTTTGCTCTTTTCCTTTCCTTTTTCTTTTGCCTTTTTCTCTCAAAGACATTCCCACATCAAATATTTGCAAAGTTCTCTGCACTTTTGCCATGATTGTGAAAGTCGAAACCCTGGAGCCCTCAAGAAATGGCCTTCCCTACAAACGGGACTACAGCCGACATCCCGGCCGATGGGGCTGTGGCGGCGACGGTCAAACGCGACCACGGTCCTACGGGCAATGTGCAAATATGCCCTGGTATAAACATAAAAGTAGCCTACATTTTTTTTTTTTACAATCAGCCTCAGCTCCATTCTTTTCTCCCATCTGCTTGTTCTATGATGACAGAGTCTGTGGACTGCGTGGTTCCACGTTTCACAATGCAATGATTAATAAGGCTTGTAATGTAGGATGCCGAGCGCTACACAATACACTTCTACCCGCACACTGTGCAAGCGTCTAGCACCCAAATACAGGTAGTTTGTGCGAAAGCGTACAAAAATCAATGTGAAATGTAATAGTTTTCATTTGCTGACCACACTTTGAGAACGTCTAGTCGCATCCATGCAGAATTAGCGTGAATAAAATCAAAATGATTAAAATTTGTTTCATTACATAAAGTGAAATTGTCTTTTTTTATTTCTCATCAAACTCGATCTATCATAGCCCTATTCAATTCTCCCAAGAAATTGATTAGTGTCGAAAACATTCATCCCCTTTTTGCTCGAGAATTTTGCTTTCGAAATGACCAGTAATGACGTTGAAAGATATGTTATGTTTATACTTCGTCAGGGATGGAAATAAAAGGCTTAAACACATAAACACAAACTAATTAGCGACAGGGTTCCTGTTTGCATGAGATTGGATTTAGTATTTCCATCTGCTTTGATGCCTTTTAGATGTGAGAAAGAGAAAACAAAATGGCTGTCTATATTCTTTTCTAAGATTTTCTGTCATTTCTGAATTTGATGAAACGGAGAGTTCTAGCCATTTCTCACACTGCCAGATATACACTTTCCCTCTCCGTCGTCTGTTTACCTAGCATGGGTCCGCTGCGACACTATATACGTTTCGCGCCTTCCCCAAAATGGGTTCCGTGTAAACATTGACGTTCGCCCCGAAACGCGCTCGGCACAGCCTCAGAAATATCGACTCGCCGGGCGATTCAACACCTCGCCCAAACGCCTGACTCGAAACCGTACCGTGGGGACCCGGCCCGTGGAGAAATCCGCTCGAAAAGGGAACGATCAAGTTTAGTGGTATCGCTGAAGGACTCACACACCTTCCAATTATGCAATGTTTTTCTCCTTCAACAGGGAATCGGTGAGCTATATATGGCGCTGATCTCTTTCGTGATCAAGTGTAGCATGGAATCCGTAATTGAATCAAATCTTATGCTTTGCGAAGGAAATTCACTGTGTCAAAAGTGTGTCGTGTTTTTTTTTTCTATTCGGTGCCATAGCATGATATACTGAAATCTTGTGGCAACTAGGCGGCACCCAATACATCTATATGCCGTTGGCGCAGATAAGTTGATGCATGAAGACCTCACGAAAGAAGAAGAAGAAAAAAAGACCCAGCCCAAATACAAAGTTTCATTCCGAAATCCGACAAGGACGCCAAAATTTGCTCCAGCTGATTTGCTCCATGAGAGTGGGGTGTCACAGAGGAAGCATTAGCGATATTATTTGACCTACACTTCCACCGAAATAGATGACAAATCATCACGCCAAGTCGTTACTTTATCGCAAACGCGGAGAGGAGATTTTGTTTCTGTTGTTTAAACATACGTCTCTACCCAAGGACGAGAACACTGGAGAAAGACAACCTCCGCTGATTCCGATCTATGCCGAAGTGTTCGGATAGCTGTAACAAATCAATACGCGAGCTATCATAATAATAGAACGTACCTTTTCTCTCAATACCGAGTTCACCAAGGTTCCTTGCATCGATTTGATTCGATTCGTTGTTTGTTTCTGCTTACACAGACTGACATTATACAAAAGATTTAACATAAATAAATCAACGAAATCATGGGTATAATTGACGTTCATTGTAACGTGCAACGCTTGGGTAATCATTGCAGACAGATCTGAGATAGGAGTGCTCACACTGAAAATGCTATAATATCCCGGGTAAATAAAACGTTATCATTATTATGGGTATGATATATCTTTTATCATTTCGATTATTATTGTTTCGGTCATGATAATGCTGCCGCTTCACCTGATAATGATGAATATGATTATTACTTTCATCATTATTACTATGATTACTCAGAAATTAATTATAGTTCAATTCTTTCTGAGATTTATGTGCTCGCAGTGAACTGGAAAAGTTGGGAAATTGTTGTTGTTGTTGTTTTTTGCTTTGATTCAGTGCCATTATGCTCTTTTCTCTGTTTGCCCTGTTTTCATGACTCTTGAGAGTACATGGTATTCAATATTTTTACCCAAAATTAGAACTCGTGCCTTCAAATACTTTTTTATTGTATAGATACGGTCCCTTTCTTTTTGCGTAATGAGTCTCAAAATCTTCAAAATACCCTGTAAAAATAGTAACCTGGTTTTAACAAGTTTTTACCTGAATATTGTTATTCAGTCTGATGGTAATATTTCAGAGCTTGGAGCATTTTAGGAACAAAAAACGACACAAAACAAAAAGACAAAGTCTGAATGAGAAGGAATTGTTTTTATCATTCCTTGGTCTGTTCTTGGAAATTAAAAGATAGCGGAAGTCGATCTAGACGAACGTGACATTCTGGTGAACTTCTGTCACTTATAATGTAAAACGTTATTCAGAGCGTCAGCGCACGTTTCTCTTTAGATGTATGTTGGTGTAAGCGACGTGTTACGCGCATTTACGCAATCAACATTTACATAAGTCATGAATTACTAGTACCTTTTGGAATTATGGTCTTTGTCACCTCGTTGAAGATCGTAATGAGTGGAAGGATCTTATTCGCTGCCCAAACATCCATAATGTTCATGCATAGCTTGGAATTGATTTAAAAGGTAACATTTCAAACATCTACTTAACAGAAAGTGATGAGGTGGAAAATGATGATTAGATCTCATCTACCCACACCACATAAAGTCCTACTGTGAAGGCACCGCACTTTTAGATACCTTGTCATTTTCATACACTAGTCGATGGGGGAAAAATTAGCCGAACATCTTGTCTAAAGATGTTTCGCATCGCATGCGGCTTTACGGACGGTTGTGTTATCACACTCTAGGTGCGTGGATGGCGAAAACAATATCGTACGAATAGGTTTAAAATGCATATCCAATACTCTAGTATCACTTGAGAGTTTGGATTTCACGCGCAATCTCCGTCAGGCGAAGCGTTCTCCGGACGAGTCTTACACCACTTGGTCCCCGCTGCAATGTTCCTTCACATTTAGATTGCGTCGCCCTGTACCTTACTCGGCCATTATAACGCCATCTCTTAAAAACCACTTCTCGGTACGCTTGATATGCATGCCTCCCATTTTAATAACTTTCCATAAACACAAGAGAGAGAGAGAGAGAGAGAGAGAGAGAGGGAGAGAGAAAGGGATAGAGGAAGAGCGATGGAAAAAGAAAAGTGGAGATGCGGAAGGAATTGATGCTGGTAAGATGAACATCGAACGTGAAAGAATGAAGAGGTGGAAAAGAAGAGAAAGGCAGAAAAAAAAAATGTCGGTCGCTGTTGTTTATTCAGCATCAGGCGTACATCGATTTTCGTCTTTCACTAGGTGTATATTCTTCTTTAAGGATACGCTACCGATAGGACATTTTTTTTTTCCCCTCACGAATAAGAAACATTCAAAGACCGTGATAAAAAAGACATTGCCAGACAAAATTGTACGACGACATTGTGTCTCGATGCCTATTTCTTGATATGCTATCGGAAAAAGGAAAGAACCGCTTGTTTAAAGATATATACATATATATATATATATATATATATATATATATATATATATACATACATATGTATATCTTTTTTTAAATAGACAGGATCGATCATGCAAACGTAATTTCTTTTTGTACCCTAATTTGGAGACCTCTCCTGAAATCGTACGATAAAGTCAGGGAAAGCATAATTGCAAAGGAGGACTCTTTGAGTAGCACAAAATACTGTAGAGGTTGTTGAGCTGAAATTTGCTTTGCCGATGCAACACTTTTTTTCGGGGAGTATTGCTGAACTTCACAATCACCCCTTTGTATCCATTGATTGAGAAATGATAAACCTCTTGCCTTACACTGCTTTTAAAACCATGAAAAGATCAAATCGAAACTTGCCCGGGAGGGGTTGTGAGAGTAGCGAACTGACAACTATAGTTGCGGTCGCAACATTCTAATAACATTGCGAAAATTGCATCGGAGCGGGGCTATGGTCTTCGAAATCGCCAAAAGCAACAGAAAAACACGCTCGGTAAAGACGTGGACAATGACTTACACCGCAAACCAAGCACATCAAAATCTTGTAAGTGAACATTTAAAAACAAAATAGCGTGGGTTTCGCTAGCAGCTGGGTGCATTGCTTCTTGCAGAAGTACCAATCGATGGTAGAATCAGTGGCTAGTCTTCACGGACAGACGCAAGCTTTCTGTGTAATATTATACTCAGATCTGGTGTAAATATTTGCCACATCACCCCCCAAAAAGCGAGGTGTAACAGCTGCACATGCATGGGACTCTGCACGTAGCAGGAAATGGTACTGTTGCGATGTTTGATTTGTAACAGATAGACAGGACCTTCATAGATTCTCTCCGTAATTCCAGTGTACGTAGGACATCTCGAGAGCACACACACACACACACACACACACACACACACACACAACACACACAAACACAACCACACACAGTGTTTTCCATTCCACGCGCGCATGTAGGCCTAATTACGTACACAGCAGCAGACGCACACGTATATTGCCGAGACGCATCGTCATCGTCAGACCTTTTGAAAATAACTCTTTAGGGATACATCTACAGTTAAGGCGCTCTTGGTCTGAAAGTTGGAATGTCACCATTGAATAAAATGAGATCCTTCCAGAAGTCATTACACACATACACACACGTACATACATACATGTAAATGTCCTTTTGTACTTGTGTGTATATTTATATGCGTCTGTGATAAATCATGATACTGAGTAACAATATTTTTTTCTTGTTCGCGAGTCCTGAATAATGAAGACTATGCCGTCACCATTTCTTCGATTTCGAACGTTAAAAAAAAAGCAACTCACAATAGTAGCGCATTGAGCCGCCCTGTCTATTTGGATCAAATTATCCCCTCCGCCATGATTTGGCTTCAAAAGATGACTCCCTGCGGGAGGTGAGGAAAGGGGGGGGGGATAGGCAGCTCCTTCATCAGACGGAGCTCGGCCACAAGTGGACTGGTTGTCATCCCGAGCTTCCTTCACGCCTGTCTGATCACGAATCGAACAAAAATACGACAAAACACGTAGAAATACAAAAGAGAAGGGGCCCTGAAAATGCGGCCGGTAATGCATACTCGTGATTACATTATCCGCAGAAAAAAGAAAGAAAAAAGCGAGGACCTCGTTAAAAGCAACTTGGTGGCTCTGATGTCCCACATGTGAAAGAGAGGGAAATATATTTTTAAGTGAGTACGAAATGTAAAAAAAAAAGGCTATATAGTGTATGCATCTATTACGCTGTCGTACTCTCGGTGTGTTTATCAAGCTGGACTGCGTCCAGTCTCACGGCCTCTACATAAAGTGTTCTTCAGCGTTTGTTGTTACATTTTCAGTCCATTTTGCCCTCTCTTTCTCTTTATTAAGGCATTTGCAAACAGAGAAACAGTGTTGCCATCTGCGAAATGCGATGTCTATGGCTTCATTTCTCCTCCTGCGTTTGGATGATGATGAAGATTATGTAAAGGCTTTGTTTGTATATAGGTGAAGACAGTCGCTTCGTTAGCTCAAGAGACAAAACTTGTAAGTTACGTTCCGAAAACAATCGTAGTGATTGTTGATTGGCCTACTCATGCAGGTAGTTTCTGTGAAAATGAGAATTTTGTTTTGTTCGGTTTTTTTTCATGCGGAGTAAGTGTCGAAAAGAAGAGTACGTATTGAAATTTTATAAACAGAAACCAATTAGAGCAGCAAATTGCTAAATGGATTGTTTTTCTCTTTAATTGCTTATGCTGAGCAGAATCTAGAGTTTTACTCGCAACCCGGTTTTTCTCGAAGTCCACGGTACCGAGCAATGCAAGGGTGGAATGGAAAAACAAAAGCATAACGTAAATCTATGGAAGAAACAAAAATAGGACAACAGAGGTAAGATGATATGAATAAAAAGTGGGTCAGATTCTGTGCTCGTTGTCTTCTTGCGTGCCTTGTGATAAAAGGAGCCGTATATGCTAAGCACCGAACGCAACATAATTGCTATGTCGACAGTTTAAAACGAAGGAGATAGAAAGAAAGGGGGGGGGGACTCTGATCGAACGCTTTGACACATGAGGTGTATGAAATCGATTCGAGTTGCAGCTGAGAATCTTTTCAACAACAACAAAAAAAAAAAAAAAACCGGCAGGCGAAATGATAAAACGAAGCATTAGATACGGAAAAGTGTTTTCTCCGTTTACGACAGTGTTCATATCTACTGTAGATAAAGCCCTTTTTGTCCCCCCCCCCAAAAAAAAAAAAAATTATCTTAAAATTAATCCTCGCTTCGCCTCCTCAATCAATTGGTTGAAATGCGTAACCATTTTGATAAGGCATCGCGTGCCATTAAAGCTGGCAAGATGCACTTAAGATACCTTAATATCCAACCGAAAGAGAGACAAAACCTCAGAAAGACAAATACAGTGCAAACGATCCATGCTTCATCATTGGCACCACAAAATGCACGCATTTGCGAAAGCAAACCACTACTTTGTTGAAAATTGTCACTGCATTCAAAGAATACCTGGAATGTTGCGCACGTTTGTTCGGTTGCATTGTGAATAATAACGTGTATATATAAAAAGTATAGACAGCGTAGTAGTAGAACTGCCTCATTTTAATTATATGGGGAATAGAGAACAGCAGGGGTACGCACCTTCTCCATGTGAAAATCCGCGGTTCTTCCTTCAGACAAACATATTTCAGACAGTTGGCTCCGGACATTGCCCTGCAGGAGTAAATCTTACCTGGAAATGTGACTCATATTCACTGAACCATGAAAACCCCTTCGGGGAGTTCATATCTAACGTGGATAGCAGATTACTAAAACGCGAGACATTTCGTCGAACAGACTTGATCTATAACAGACCAAATTCTCTGTTTCTTTATTGAGATAAATGAGATAACACCGAATGGATATGAATCCTAAAGATGACGTGATCTTTGATTTTAGCTGTCTGTTTTGTGTCTGGCAACATAAGTAATATAGCCAGGCAATAGCCCACGCTCATGCTGTCAGCCAATAACAGATTTTGTGTATATTCTCGACATAATCCTCCCTGATGCGCTATTAGTGTTATGTTGCTATACAGAAAACTGTGTATCTGCTGTGTTGTTAAGCTCCCTTCACTCAGATACACAAGCGAGCACACACTTAATACACAGGCGCGCACACGCACATACACTTCGCACAAATCACCCACAAACAGACACGCGCGAGTGCGCAACAAGTAACCAAACACAAACGAACATGCACGTCATCTGAGATTCTGTTTGTATCATACAAGAGAGAGAGAGAGAGAGAGAATAGTAGAAGAAGAACAATTATAAGAAGAGAAAGCGAGATATCATAAACAAAACTTTCCCTCCCTAGCCCTTTGTCCACACGACTGAACAGGGAAAGACATACCACACAATGGACATTTGCGAGCACACACGCTTTATGCGTTCTCATAACTTCCACATACTAAAACTCGACTCTGCTCCGATGGTATAAAGACGCCCAGACAGGCTTGCTCTTTCGTCATTCCGATATTTCCACCTCATTACGTCCGTTGGCCTAAGACGCCCACGGCAGGCAACTGCTCGGAACCACGATGTTAAGTAAAGTGTTGCTTTGATCTCATCTTCCGCGAAGACTTACGATGGCGAATCAATGTGAACTCGGCCATGTGCTTAAATTGCTCGACTAAGAAAGAGTAGAGAGAGGAAAAGTCAAGAGCTGCCTTGAAACGCAAATCTGGGACATGACATTTTGTGTACTCCAATTTCTTCATTCCGACTTGCCATGCGTGTTTAATGCGTAGGAAAACATTTGACAATATAAAAACAAGTATGTTCTGCCCGATGTTGACAACAAGATATTAGGAAATCTATGGAAAGCAAGTTTCCATGAAATGGTCCAACAAAGAAAGAAGTGTAAATCCAATCGCAATCTGTAGTCTAAGGTTTCACCATGTCATTCATTTTTTTTCTTGGGGGGGGGGGGGGGTTATAACCATCGGCTTATAGAGTCTTAGAAGAAGAAATCCCAAGATCAACAAGTTGTCCTTTAAAAAGACATTTTACCTCTCTTCCGGAATGAATTTACTTCTCAGTTCTCTTCTTTTGTGTACATATAAGGGAACGATTTAATCTCACCCTTCAGTAAGTTAGGGAACCGGACTCAAAATAGTAATATAACTGTAGTCTAAGCAAAGTTGATTGGGTAAGAATATTAAATTTGTTAACATTTCATAATCAGCATGGTATATTTATGTCATATGTCTAAATTAAAGACAAAAGTGCTGGGCCGAAGCCGAAAAACAACTCCCTAAAATATATATTTTCAGGGGGCCTCCGAAAGCAGCGATACAGCTCATATTTTATTTGTTGATAATACTCCAGTTTCCATCTCTGCAGACCGAGATATATATACTGTGGAATCTACAATTATGACAAAAGGTCAACGTTTCCTCGGCCCGAAACCATTTTCGAAAGATCAGTTTTCTTTGGCTAAGAATTTAGGAAACCAATATTGCTGATGTCTTCATGTTGCCAAACGAACCTAAAAGATCGGTGCGTAATGGCAAGAACGCTCAGGTAATATAAAAACCGTACACTCTCGACTTTTGGACTCATAATTGGACTTTCAATAAAATGCGTCCTTATATATGGCATATATTGTCATGTAGAACAGAGAATGAAAAATCGGAACTTGGCTCCGCCCTATAGTTGTTTCGCCAACCAGCAACCAGCAACCAGTTTTTTTTTTTTACCTTATTATCTTTAAGATCTTTGCTCTCATTTTTCTCATCAGCAAATGAGAACATAGGTTATACATGTCAGAGAGAAAGCTCTAGTGTCCACTTAAAGCGGACCAGGAAACTTATGTTGAAATCCCTCCGGAATAGAACATATCGTTCATATCACATCGTAAAGCCAGGTAAAGATTAAGGTTGAATGATGACATATCAGTAGCCGCTTTTTGACGCAAAATGTTCTTCTCCAAGGCAACCAGATGCTTACATTGCATTGGCAACCCAATCTGCAATGTTTATAGCGCTCCTTATAGAAAGAGAGAGAGAGAGAGAGAGTGTGTGTGTGTGTGTGTGTGTGTGCGTGTGTGTTAAGAGCGGGAGAGAGGCCTGAAAAGGAAAGAAAATATATCAGCATCTTAAATGAGATAAATTAATAAAAAGATGCAGTTTCAAATCAATATCGAATATTTACGCCCTGCACAAAGTGTGTTATCTAGTAAAAGAGCAAGAGAAAGAGAAAGAGAGAGAGAGAGAGAGATTAGAGAAAGGAAGAGAGGGGGATGAGGAAAGAGAGACAGAGAAAAAAAGAAGAAGAAATACTTTCGTCCACGTGTGCAATCACGTGCTTCAAAAGTTACAATCTGCAAATGGAGGTTACTCGTTAAGGAGAATACTTTTTTTCTATTCTACATTCCTTAGCTACGGTTTCACGAGTTGGCTTCGTAACGCGTGTTGATGGGTAGATTGGCATTCCGACAAGACTGTAATCCCATCTACGTGAAAGACAAATACCCGAGCGATGAATATGCTCGTATCTCTACTCAAAATATTCATTTCCCCTTTTCCCCGTGAAGAGGAATGGAAAGCACCATACCTGTTTTTCCATTCATTGCCTTCGTTAGCATAATACCTTTTTCAGGTAGAGGCTACTACTACGCCCACTAACCACTGTTCAAAAGCAAAAAAAAAAAAAAAAAAAAGGAAAAGAATTCCTCTTGACGGTTTGAACATCTCAACATACACACAGACAGACACACACACAAACACAAAATGCTGGACGATAAGACATTGTACATATGCGATAGCAAATATACGAACATGTGCCTGTAGTCAGGTTCCATGGTCAATTCCTTTACATGCAAATATTGATGTATCAATTTACTCGTCATTCAGATATGAAATATATCATACCGTCATTCATCGTAACAAAATATTGTAGTATATGCAAACGAGAAATAATAATTCATTTCAGTTCAGGTCAGGTTAATTCAGTTTCATTTCTGCATTTCATTTTCGATACAGAAAAACACAGTTTTACAAATAATGTTGACATAATTATTTGAATATGTGTCCATACATAATTATGTCGTACAATTGTACAGGAAAGACATATAAAGTGAAAATTTAAAGCAATGTAATATTGAATGTACAATATAGTAAAGTAAATACCTAGAACATGGTTTCAAGAAAATATTTAGAAATTATAAAACGCACCCACGCAGCCATCCAAGATTGCACGTGTACCCTACTGACTGTTTCTGGCTATCCAACTCCTTCGCCATCCATCCGCTATACTTACGTAGTCTTATGTTGAGGTCCGATTTATTATGGTATGAAATCCCCCTTTGTGATGTCATAGCAGGGAGAACATTGTGTTAGCTTTATTGAGGCTTTAGACAGAGAGCTTCATTCATCGCGCTGATCCAGTCCTGGTGCGTGGATTACTTCCCGAGATATGGAAAGCACTGGACAATAATTGGAGGAGCGCCCGCCTCCAGACATGAAGGGGCGGAGGAGTATCAAATGGACTTGTTTTATATTCACCCCCAAAGCAAGATCCCTAAAAAAAAAAAAAAAAAAAAAACCAGAAAAAAACTTTTACATGTCTGTTTTAAAGAGTTATTTAACCTTCACTTCCGTTTCACTTTCTCGTCGTTTTGTTTGTCATTTCTTCATGAATTGTTTCAGCAATGCCTGCTTTCTCTCGCCACCCCCCCCCCCCCCCCCCCTCCGCCGCCTTTTCCAAATTCTTAGTCAACAGTCCGTCCACACGTGCGAAGCCACGCGGCTTGGTTCGCGCCAAGTCACCCTAAGGCGCCTTGTGACCGGCGAGAATTTTGACAAGGACATTCATTGCTCGCACTGCATAATGTATTCGGGAGTGAGCGTGAGGACTGAATAATATGGAGTGTATATTATAGCTCCGCTCAGCGAACGTTGGTTTGATACCCTGTTGCAGTCATTGAATAAACTACGGGCTGTAAAGCAGTCAGATAATAGCCTTTAGGTCGCTGACAAAATGCTCACGAACTCGTGACGCGTTTCTGGAGAATATCGGCTAGGATTTTCTTGTGCAATTCAGGAAGCTCTCATTTTCAAACATTTAGGTCAGGAAGAAAGGAGGTCCTTTCGGGTTTTTTCTTCTTTTTCTTCAGTGCAGATGTAGAGAAGTCTCAATGCGCCTTGCACATCTAATGGACTCAGTTTTTCGTCAAAAGGGGATAATGTAAACTTATTACTGGTCAGACTCCTCACTGCAGGGTAGCTTTTCAAGTAACTTATTTGGTTGTATGCTTGTTTGTATACCAGTGCTATATAAGCTGTATAACGTGTGCCATTTACCTGTACAATCTCAATACTGTAGCTTTGATATCATTGGATATGGCGAGTATTTAGTTGCATGTGTGTCGCCTAATACGTGTATTCTATATGCATGCTATGCACATTGAGATTAACTTATGTAAATTCAATCTTTAGACATCAAGGTAAAATAACTAACTGTACTCCTCAGGCTCCATCCTCATCCCATACTGATGAATAGGGGCGGGTCTAGTTCTTTTTTTTTTGTATTGCTTTGTTTTGTTTTGTTTTGGTTTTGGTTTTGGTTTGTTTGTTTGTTTGTTTTTTGTTGTTGTTGTTTTTGTTTGCTTGTTTTTGCGAAGGGGGAGAGGAGTTGACCCAACGACAATGGGACATGAGAAGTAAAAGAAGAAAAAAGAGATCCCTCCCTATCTCCCTTCCCGTTCCACCTAGTCCCCCTATAGCCCCCCTCCAGACGCAGATTCGACACCCCAAGATGTCTCATTCCTCCTCAGGCTGGGGTTGGGGTATCCCTTGTCCCTTTACTGTCTCAGGGCTTCTAGCCAATCAGAGGAAGCAGTTCTCTCCCGAGCGCCAACTCACTCAGTGAAATTACATTTGGATACAAACGTTGAATACATACAATACTATACAAATGATGCACAGAATAGAGTGCGTTAGTGGAGATGTAGCGCACTCGAGGGTATTTACAATTGTGAAACATGCACGAGGCACGAAATAATCCTGTGCATCATTTGTTTTATAAAATGGGTCGAAAACTAACAGCATTTTTCACGTACCTTTGTGAGTCAATATCAGTCAGCTACATGTAGCACTCGCTCAAGAGTCAAGATGTCAGAAGATGTTCGTCCCAAACATTTACGCACGTCGCACTCGGAAATCGCGCACATATAAGTACTGTACGTATAAGAGTATACGTACGCCACACATGCTATGCACACAAGAAAGGCCGGCCGGCAGCCCGAACTAGAAGTTGCTTACAGGATTGACAGCGCGTATAGTAGCGCGCGACGCACTTGTAACAACTGATTGAGTGCGCACTGCTAGTGTAAACATTGTGACGTCAGGCCGTGCATTTTAGTGAGAAATTAATGCACGCTCACGTGACTCATTTCAGCGCTTCCAATTGGCTACATTCTTGAACCCATTTTATAAATAAAATTAAAAAGAAGTGCCTGAACTCTCTCATGTCTACTTGTATTTTTTTTTCTTTCTTTCTCTCTCTCTCCTCCCCCTCCTCCTCCTGTCTGTAGTCTCCCTCTCTCTTCCCATCTCTCTTTCACTCAAACACACACATACTTTACTTTTTGCTAATGATCTGTTAATGAAGTGCTGGTTAAATGAAATAACTAGTAAATTTTGATATCTAACTCATTCTGGTATAGTCATAGTCCGCAGTTTTTGATGCCAATTGAGGGTCCCACTTTGACTCTTTCGAGAGAATGAATGCAAAGAATTTTCGTGAATTCAATGAAAGGACGACCAGCTATAGGTGAACATTTTGAAGAGAAGGGACAAGTATTTGGGAGGATATACCAACTTCAACATAAAGCGATCTGAGGAAAATTTCATTTCGACATTCCGCTATAATCCATCCTTCTCTATTCCCCGTTCCTTCTTTTGCATCGACATCATCATAAAATAACTTTTTTTCTTTCAGATAAATTCATCCCCCCCCCCCCCCCCTTAATTCTGGCTGAGTAAGTTTCTGGCACAAGCTTTTCCCAGCGGAGCGAAACTCATTCTGTCTTACTTCAGAGCTGGGTCGGGTTTTCAAGTACACGAGGCCCATGGGAGCCTGATGAGAATTCTAAATAACATTCTCCCTTCTTCTTTTTCGTAATTTTCCCTCTTCTTCTCTCTCTCTTTCTCTCCCTCCCTCTCTCCTGCATGTTATTGGCCCAAGAATCTGGGATGTAATCGGGTTAAACGTTAAAGAAAAGTAAAGGAGGAAAACAGAGTTTTTTTGGAAGTGAGAGCGAAGTGTGTGAATTAACGTGGTGATAAGCAACCAATCCTTTTTTTTTTTCTCTCGTGTGCTCACGTTTGTTCACGATTACTTGAAGAGGTTCTCCGAGGCTTGCCTCCATGCGTTTGTGAGTGTTTCGTCTTTCTCTCTCCCTCCCTCTTTTTCCCTTCACGCAACCAGGTGGCGAACAAGTGTGTTTATTCTCCTTTCTCCTTTTCGCGAGCTGGCAGGCGCGTTTGCTGGAATACCGCCAAACATGCCCCCACGTCTCTATCGTCGGAGCTATGATCTATGTCAAGCATGATTGTGAAAGGGTTTTTGAAATGTTTATCTAATGATGCTGTGACGTCAATTCTCTGCATTCACCCCCTCCCCTCCCCCTCCCCCTCCCTTCTCTCACAAGAGAAGAGCACAACGGGGCAACACGTGCGCGGATTTCCCCGGGGCCAAGTCGGTGTCAACGTAACGATTGACCTTTCCATTTCTCATTCCGTTCCTCCAAATGACATAGAGCATGTTCACTCGTTAACATTAGTTCGCTCGTCAAAGTAAATTTGAACACAACCAGTCGATACAATCAATGTGAACAAATATAAACTCATCATTGCGAAATTAAGTGTCATACTTTTGCGCGTTCGTTATGACATTGTATGATTATTGAACGTAGGGGGTGATAAAAGACGGATGCACTGTACATTCGAGTAGCATGAATTCAAAACATACTTTTTTAGGAGAATTTGGTCGATTATTTTATTAGTATAAATGTAAATATCAGTGTTTTGTTTATACGAAAAATGTTATCGCAAAAAAAGAGCTAAGCGCCATATTTAACGGTTTTAATGGAAATCTGTCATTACATAGAGCAACATAAGACATTTCCCATGATACCTCACTTGTTGTTTAACAGGGAATACTCTCGAAGTTACAATCGAAAATATCCTATATTTTCTCTATATTTTCTTGGTATGCAGCAGGTTTAATTAAACCACAAATATCTCAAATTATCAAAAATGAAGTTAACTTCTTTTGCAATCAAAGTCTTTATACATATTGACTCATATGTGTATTTACTACATGTTTTTGTGTGTATGTAGTATATATAAACGTATGTCTGCGTGTGCGTGTGTGTGTATGTGTGTGATTTGAATCAACGTCACATATCCAGTCCATCATCTGCAATAATTCATGCAAGATCAGAAATTCAAGCATCGAACGTGAAAGTCGATCGAGTGTAATTAGATCTATCAAGGGCAATCACATATTTCAAGCTCCATCCCTGCTTCCTTGTTAATTGCACCCTATCATGCCTATCTGAATGAATCGTATTTCAGTTTTCACCGTACAATATCTTGCTTCGCATGCAAAGTTCATTTTTTAATGTATTATGCACTAATGCATATGCTTATTTAAGTAGAATATGTATGTATTTATATGATATATCATATTCATATATTGGTCAATTCTCGGGTTTCCCCCGTGCTTTGCTTCAAATCAGATTTGCTCTGTACCCGTCATGTAAGCTGATGCTCTTTAATATCATGGTGCTTCGGTGCTTTTAGACGCAGCCCCAAGATATCGTCTCTCATTATACGTTTTAACTTGGTAGGGAAGATCTAATCATACCCGTCATCAGGTCTCCAAAGCCCTCCCTTCTCTCCTTTCTTCATATTTGCCTCTTTATCGTTTTTATTGGAAAAGAGTATAAAAGAGAATGAGGGGGGGGGGGTGGGGTGAGAGGAAGCGGACGGAGAGGAATAATGATAAACATCTCACGCATTATTCTTAAGTTTGTCTTCATGGTATCACAGAGTCGCGGACTCACGTCACTCTTAGTTAGTAATTGAATAAAAGTTAAGTCATAGACCAAGTCACTCTGTCACATCGTGCATGCCTCTCCCTGGCTCTCGGTTTGATGGGGGCAACGTGCTAACGACACCATCACGCAAGATGGCTCGCTCTTAAATGCAGCCCCAGTCCCCCCTGAGGACCGCGCGGAGCCTCACATTACGAGCCACCAAAAATAACCTTAAAATGTCATTCCACATTTCTCTGGCAAGTCCCCCAGATCGTCATCGGGTATCGGGGGAAATGAGTGCGGAAAATTATCCGGCTCCCAGGACGGAGATTGCGAGTGCGTGCCAAAATCTAGCGTGACGTCCCCCCTTCGGTTATCCGGCTGCAATACGGAAATTGTTTACCACCCTCCGCGGCTTATATCATGCAGCAGGCCGACCTGTGGAATCGTCGCGTCGAGCATTCTCTTTTCAAGTGGAGATTGAGCTGGGAGTGGGGGAAGGGAAGGGAGAAGGAGGAGGAGGAGGAGGAGGGGGGAGAGGATGGGGTTATCATTGTGCGTGTCTCGTGGGATGGAGATGGGAGAACGAGGCTAGGGATGAGGAGACGGTAGGTGGGAGATGGGGGGGGGGGTGGTGTCATTCCCGTCTTTTGATACGCATTATAGGATCCGTTGGAGAAGAGGACGTGTGCATTAACGTGGAAGCTCAATTTTCACACTCGGCGCAACAGGTGACAGTCAGCAAGCAACCCTTTTCGTGAGGGCATGATGAATTACTGCATCCGGGTCGTCCGCCTAGTTGAATGTCGCGCATCGAATGCAGACGCCACTGAGGCGTTGTGGTTTTTTTTCCACCTTATTCTAATTCCCGCGTGTTGCCGATTGTAATATTATGATAAGCTTCGTCGATATCTGCGCATATTCACATCTTACTTGGCGTTCTGTAGCATACATTCTGCATCTTGATATCCACGGCGGCGCAGATTTTCCAAGAGACATGGTAGAGATGGTAGTTTACACACAGCGGTGTTGCAAACAAGATCTTTAATGTAACCAAGTTAATTTGAAACAGACAGAGAAAAATGAATAATGATAAGCATGTATCAAACCTATTCTAAAGAAACCTTTCATCTCTTATAGACTTGAGTGAAAGCATGGTCACTGCATTCATTTACCTCTTTCACTGTCACAGATTACCTTCTTCTGTACAAAGTGAATAGCATGTTGAGATGGTCTTTCTGAGCGGGTTAATCTTGACTATGTCAGAGAAACCAACTGTAATAGAACCTCATGACACCTGATTTTTTTTTAAATCTTTCTCGCTCTTACTGATTTTTCTATGTGACTTCAATTGATTAGACATCTACTCAAGAGGGACAGACAGAGACAGAGAAAAAGACAGACAGACATAAGGACTGCATGAAAAAAATGCCATCATGCAACTGCTACAAAACGAATACACATTAACCCCGTGGCGTCCGATTGTACTCCAATGCGTGGTAATGACTTGAAACTGGAGGAAAACCTTTGAAGAATAACACACACACACACACACACACACACACACACACACACACACACACACACTCCTTTTTAATGATAATTTTTGTTTAAATTTCATTCGATATCAGACTCATTTTTACAATGAAACTAGTATGAGCACACACACACACACACAGAGACAAACAAACACGCACACACGCATATACAGTATATGCACATATATTATACACACACACACACTCACACACATACACACACACAGAGTCATACATACAAACCTACACACAAAATAGTGTCACAATACTTCATGATCTATCAGCCATAATCAGGGAGGTGAGACGAAATGCCCTGGCTATAATAGCGTCATTGCTTTAATTATACGTAATAATACTCTAGACTATGTATTGGGTTCTCTATTGTCAAGTTGTGCATGGAGTATGAACCACCGGTTCGCAGAGCCAATTTCGATTGGGGGAAAATCGCTAGATTAAGAGAAATATGGAAAAGAAATACCGGCGTTTTCCAAATGTATTACCTCTCAATTTTAGAAGTACAATGGTTGTATATATTTCATGCCATTTCCTCCTTTTGGCTTTGTAATACTGCACCAATTCACCTAAAACTGAAAGGTATATGATTATCTTTAACGCAGACATGACAACATAATTCGGATTTACAGGCAAAATGTTATACTTTCAAATACTCAGATATCATTTTACGCTGTATGTTGTTGTTGGTAGTGCTAGTTGTAATTTGCATTAGAGTTACCATAAGTTGCTTTATCAATAAAAGCAAAGCTGAATATTAATAGGGACAAGGAAAGTTTGGGAAGTAAGAATCAAAAGTATGAAATATTGCACACCTTACATTGGTTGCAAAAGATGGTTACTCTTTTGAAGTGCATAAACGCAGAGTCCAGGCTTTTCTATTTCTTTTTGGGTTATAGATTTAAGTGACCGTTCGTTGTCTTTTTTTTTGTTTTAGATTGACTGCTTTAAGAAAGTGGTTTTGAATTGGACATCAAACAAGTCGGATTTGCACACTGCACTTCATCAACGCGTTTCTTTCATTCAACACGGAGCAGAGGAAAACTAAAATGTAATAATCATTCATTACCATTCGAGGACACGTGACTGTCAGTACAGCATTCAAAGACCATAGATCAATGCTCTTGATATACAAGGACCCTGTTTTTCTTCCTTTCCTTTTTCCTTTTTTTTCCTGTCGTAATTTTCTGTTTCTGACGAAACATATCCCGTTCCCTATTTCATTACGCCGAGATTGCTTGGCCCATTGCTGAATTAAGGGCTGCCCTAAAGACACGAATCTCTCTAATTCGACTTTATTATGGAGATGTGGCATTTTCCACTCGCCTGAACGTCCTTGCTGTCAGGATGGATAGGGGGGGGGGGGGGAGATGAAGGTAACGAAGCCCCCGTTGCCATGGTAACCTCCATTCTCCCTCTCTTCTTTTTTTCTCTGTTTTTGCTCTAGTCATGTTTTCCACCCTCGCCAACGCATAACGATGGTTTAACTACATGTGCATGCTTCTCGTAGGGAACTGGCTCTTTTAACTTCCTTATCCCTTCAAGGCTACCGGGCTTGTTAGCTATCCGGCCGAGTCGGGGGTGATGATTCCGCTGAAGGCATGGTTGCTCTGGTTTATGTTTTTTAATTGATGCGCGACCGCACCTGGCGTGCGGTCATTTATCAGCAGTGTACTCCTCATTAACCGGTTCTGCATCACCGAGCCCCGACGGGCTCCAGAACATAAAGAGTCTGCATGGTTTTTTTTCTCTTCCACCACTGGCAACTTCCCGAAATTTCGCGGTCATGGGAGAAGGCAATAATCGAGAAAGCAGTGTTATCAATCATTCCCATGACTAATGCCTTTCAATCTCCCCGCTTGTCCATTCAAACTACTTTTCATTAACATCATGATCATGACTGTGATCTCCCAGTTTCACAGACAAGGGAAAAACGTTTGTATTCAAACAACGGTAACACAAACTTTGCTCCTGCTACAGTCCCTTCAGTCTTATTTTCTCCAAAGACTGTAAGGGTTTTCTTCCTTATAGGGTTTTAGGTTAAGTTTAATGTGAGGATTAGGATTATGGTTAGGGTTGTGTTTTTGAGTAGAATTCGTGTTTGTCTTAGATACAGATACTGTATGGGAGCAATTGTCGCAAGAGCAAATGTCGTGGAACCCCATATGACACATGATGATCTGATTCCATCATGATAACAAAATATGGAGAGAAAAGCAAATATTCCGTCCATGTGACTAATCACTACAAAGACTGCTTTCAATTTGTAAAATGACAGGAATAATGATTTAAAAAAAAAGTGTTATGAATTTCTTTTAAAAATGGCGCCATTACGTAGAAGCATGCAAGCCCTGCAACTTCCGGACTCGCGTTCCGTTTCCTGCCATGTTTCCGGAAGTATTGTCCAACGTCACAAGCCTTCCTTTGTAGCACTCCGTCCGCCCAATTGTTCTTTCGTGCTCCCTATTAGAATAAAGCCAGAATGTATGACTAAATGTATGAGCCTTATGACAGCAACCAAACGCAAACATTTTTAAGATAATTCGCTGTGATAAAATTGATGGGGTCGAGGCGACCCTTTTCTTGCCATATCCTAGATTTTCGCAGTTGTTTCTAGCCTTTCACGTGCGGCTTTTATTCGTTCACCTCTCTGTTGACTTCCTGTTTGTGTGTTTGTTATGAGCAGGGGTTTTTTTTGTGTGTTTGTGTGTATGCGTCTTTTGCATTCCGGGTGTAACGTTGACGATAGTCCACTCCAAAACGCATTCACTTGGCAACAAATATTAACGCGAAAACCGTCGAAGACTTTTTGCATTCGTCTTGAAAGTATTCAAAGTTTGTTTCACCAGTAACCTTTAGAAAAATGAAATACTGCAAATCTAAGGAGTCAATCAAGATATATCTTGGGAATCTCTGTTCCTTGATTTTGACTTCGAAGTATTCAGATACAATCAAATTTCCATATTATAGCCTGTGCATACTCGCCGTATCATTTTTGTTCTCATTATATTCTCAACGACAGTCAACAGATCTGACGCTATCACGCAGTCATATAGCAGTAATATAAAGAATAAGGGATGTAAAGAATTTGATATGTTTTGTTATAAATGTTTTCTGGCACTAAATTAATACGGACCTTTTCTCTCAACAGCGGACTGGGGATGGGGTGAAGCCGGGGCTACCCGCCCACGTATCGGCAGCTGCGGCTGCGGCAGTCTGAACCAAAATGTTTGCAACTGAGGAAGTTGAGAGTAATACATTATGAAAAACGCCTTCGTGCACAAGCATAATAAATGCGCATAGAAATGTATGCCACATTAAAGAACTAACTAACTGCGGGTAACTTAATATTGCGTTGTGTTTTGTTTGTTGCAATTCTTTCCTCCCAAACTTTAGATCTGTTTTTTTACGTCATACATTGGTGGCGGAACTGAAGTAGTGAGGTAGTACGAGATAATGATTATGGTCGATACAACATGTTATATTCCCGAAGATGGTGATACACATTGCACATTTTTGTTGTTGATATATAATAAAAATACGTGGACTGTGTAGACCGAGAAGAACACAACGGGGATACGACGAATAGGTACTACTAGGAAGGGCAAATTAATGACTTTTTATCACTTAAATGATGGACGTTTCTATCAATTTAATGATAAAGGCCTTAAATGTTGAATAATGATATTTTTGCACTGTTTTATTGTATCCTCTCTTGTGATTGGTAAACACATATACATACATATACGTCTGTGCGTTTGTATGTATACACATATACATAAAAGAGATGTGTGTATGTGTGTTGTTTATAGTCGATCTTGATTTTATCACGTTTATCTGTAATGATAAGGCTTAACAAGATGGGCTCGGACTGGCTTTACAGGTTTTTATAACGTGTCGGTTGTATTCTTCAACCCCTTATATGCTTCGAGTGCTGATTGGCACAAAAAACTCCATAGCATTGTATGCATTGTCAAAACTCCCTGGCACAGAAAGGGTTAACGACTATAAAAGGAACAGAAGGACGCGATTGTTAGAGATGTAGCAGAATATAAAAATTCTACACATACATCTCTCTCTGTCTATCTATATATCTCCCCTCTCTCTATCTGTCCCTCTATCTATCTATCTATCTCTATCTATCTATCTCTATCTCTCTATCAGTCTATCAATATATATCTCTCTCTATCTCTCCCTCTGTATATCTCTATCTCTCTCTACATGTCTCTCTCTCTATCTCTCTCTATCTCTCTCTCTCTATATATATGTATATATATATATATCCATCTCTCCCTCTCTCTCTCTCTCTCTCTCTCTGTCTCTCTGAGAACATTGCCCTTGCATTTAAGCTGATGGATTGAGACTTTCTTCCGATATCCTTATAATCAATCTTTGAAGCAAAAAGAATCTTGAAAGTATTCTCTCATGTTTGATGAAGTCAAAATGCAAATTCCTCCCTACAGAGTCACTGAGGTATTTATTTTTCAGCGCTTCTGTGCAATAATGTAAAGAGCAAACCCGGACACCTTCAAGTTAATATCGAAAAGAAAAAGAGACGGATATATATATATATATATATATATATATATATATATATATATATCATAAATATGCAGACAGAGAGAGAGGGAGAGAGGCAACGACATATCATCAGAGAGGCGTCCGCTTGGCTAACAATATATGATTGCAAAGTCAAACTGCGAACGATTTTATACGCGCTCATCTAACGCGGCGAAATCATATTCCTTGGGTTGCAGCAGCCGTCAACGTATACGGCTCATTACGTCTCAGCAAACAGCATTTAAATCAATTAAGGTTTCTCTCTCCTCTTCTTTCCCAAAGTAACACCCCCCTCCTCTCTCTCTCTCTCTTTTGCTCTCTTACTCTCTATCATGTGACGACATACAAGCTGCTTCTTGTTCAAAAATCCCAAAGTGGTATAAATCGAAGTATTTGAGCTTGCCATTAGCAGTGCATGAATAGAGATTTACCTCCATTTTCTGCATCTGCTATGTTCAGCTATCACTCATCCGCTATCTTTTTATTACTCCTTTCTTGATTTGTAAACACATAAGCCTGCCGCAGGCATTGAAGTTGAGAAAAGTAATAAATAGGCTGATTTGGTTAGGAAGTAAACGATCCGATATACGCTCCTAAAAATTCAAAGTTTGGTATATTGACTATGTTCCGTCCAAATGTCAAGGATTACAGTGTATTTTTTTTTTAATTCGAACGTTTTCCCCTTTTAACGAAGTACATGTACGTTGATTTTATGTTTGAGTCGTGATTGCGTTTTTTTCATGCCTATAATCTTGATTATACCTTAACTTCGAAACCGATTTTTCCGATTCTGTGCAAATCTAACACACGGCTTTCGTACCGTTTATTGTTATTTTATTGTTTATTGTTTATTATTATTTACGGGTTATTGAAATAGTGTGGGATAGATGATATACATCACTGCGAAGCTGTTATGCTATAGAATCCAGTATTAAGAACAGATGGAAACAGCTGGTTGGAAATTTACTCAACCAGTCTTTGTTTAGGTGGGTCACAAATAAAGATTTTTCCTTCGTGAGTAATTTGCCCGCTTTACCATCTTGTATCACTCACTCTCGATATCTTTCTATCTATCTCTCTCTCTCTCTCTCAGTCAATCAATCAATCAATCAATTAATCAATCAATCAATCAATCAATCAATCAATCAATCAATCAATCAATCAATAAAGCAAGCAAGCAATCAATCAATCAATCAATCAATCAATAAAGCAAGCAAGCAATCAATCAAGCAAGCAATCAATCAATCAAGCAATAAATCAATTTATTTATTTATTTATCTATCTATCTATCTATCTATCTATCTATCTATCTATCTATCTATATTTATCTATATCTGTCTATCTATGGGGTTTTTTTTCACCAGGATATGCGCTCTGCTCTTTTCAATGAATGAATGAAGCGGGATCTTTTACATGCATGAGTTGTGACTCTCTCACACACAGGACCTCAATTAATGTCCTATCCGAGGGACAGA
Source organism: Diadema antillarum (assembly GCF_040938485.1). Taxonomy (NCBI): domain Eukaryota; kingdom Metazoa; phylum Echinodermata; class Echinoidea; order Diadematoida; family Diadematidae; genus Diadema; species Diadema antillarum. The sequence goes on from NW_027270984.1 coordinate 681,432, forward strand.
GTGTTTTGCTTCTTACTACATTGTATAAGAGGTGACGGTATGATTGCACACAACATTGCTCAGATAGACTAGGGAATCGAACCCGGGTTCTTTAGATCTGGAGGCAGACATGCTACCGACTGAGCCAAATCACCGTCCTCAATCTTTGCATTATGAAATAGTAAGATCAGTATGTCTTCGTAGAAGAGATGAAGGCATGATTTCTGTTCATGTCGATCCAAAATCGTTTTAGACCAGATAAATCCGAGGATCGAGCAATGTTGGTTGATGATGATCAAATATCGTATCGAAATTGACAGTTTAAGTGCTAAACAAATCGTGAAAAGCCTAGATAGATAGATAGATAGATAGATAGATAGATAGATAGATAGATACATACATACATACATACATACATAGATACATAGATACATAGATACATGGATAAGTAGGTAGATAGGAAGATAGAAAGAAAATGGAGGGTGGGACAGGAGGGGATAGTCAGAAAAATGAGGGGTGAATAATTTTGTAGAGCTGAATGTCAAAACAAGTTACCGGGAAGGGGGAGTGAACCTCATGCTTACCATTAACTCGCGCAAAGTGAAATACTCAATGGATTGAATAAAATTATGCTTCGTGAAAACCGCCTAGTATGTACAGCCTGCTTATGGCACCATCCGATTACTAAGTGTTATTCGAAGGCAGACATGCACTGCGTACGCACTCAGGCCCCTATTAGTGAGTGAGTGCGTGCGTGATTACCAGCTACAATTTTCTAACAATTTCATTGAATTGTTGCCCTACAGGTAGGTAGAGAGAGCGCCAAAGTGAGCACCGTAATTTATCCATCCAAGCCTTTTAGCATTTCATTGCTCACAACCACATACCACACACGTGGGTTGTTGTTTTTCCCCCAATATGGGTTCCTGTGTTTATATGACTGCATCCATTTATCGATCCAGTAACGTCAGGAACAATAGTGACAGTCATTTGCAAGAAATAGCTTTTCCCAGCCCACGTACTTTTCTGTCTTTCGATATTTAAACACCATATTCTGTGTGTTAATTTAATACTTTTTCACTTTTGAGTTACAACCAATTAAGTCCACTCCACAGATACATCGCCTAAAGATGTCGTTTAAGTCTGAATATTGGCTAAGTTGTTTATCTTTAATCTAAACGCTGCTTATTGTGTATTTTTGCCTTTTCATTCAATACTTCCTTTCCAGCTTCCATTTTCATTAAGGATATCAGAACGAAAAAATACATTTCAGGAGAGCAAACTCTCATGATTATGAAATTCATAGAAATCTATGATAGAGGGACTTTTATTTTATTTTCCTGTAGCCGTGTCCGCCAGTCGTTATCTTAGTTTATTTTTTTTATGTCCCTCCTTTCTTTTCTCGCATGTCTTTTACTCTCTCCAACATCTATCTGTCTATAAATCTACCTATCGATAGATTCCTATTTCGGTCGTGTTCGACGAGATAAAAATCATCGAGTGTTGCTATTTATTCATCATGCATCATAGTCAAAGAAAGACATACAGGGAATCATGGTTCATGCAAAAAATGAATACAAAATACAGTGACATTTGATTTGCATCGAAAGATTTACGTAGAGCAACAGATAGAATAGCGCAAGCTTATCTATTCATAGAGTGCATATTGATAGAAGGACCCCGGCCTTTCACTCGCCCTTTAAGAATATAGCTGATATAACTGCATTAAAGATCAGTCGTTTGTAAAATCCTATGAACCGGGGAGCAAGCGCGACTGCTATAGAATGCATTCCACTCGAACGGTTCTACTGCTATATAGCGTTCAGGTACTGCATCAGAATACAGAGTATCGAATTGATTATGTTTCAATGAATACAGTATATCGTTTCCAACGTAAGGCACATCTGGATCTCGCTCTGTTTACAAAGCCGTCATCTCTGTGTTCTACTTCTGATAGTAAGACTAGGAATAAAGCACACACCCAGCGTAGGAATTCTATTGACTTGTTCCCGGTTTCGCCCCCCCCCCAAAAAAAAGCCGAAAAATCATATTAAATGAATTTAATCTCGAACTATATGCACAATTATTATGATAATAGTGCCCACAATGAAAGAGACACAGTTAGCGCAGTATTCCATCTTGATATATCACCCATCTCTTCATACTTGATTATTTGTTTGTTTGTTTTTTCTACCGACATCAATGTACAAATGCATATACATGCATAAATTCATATGTCCATATATATACATATTCAAACTGGTGCATAGCTTTGAAATCATTGTTCCTTCCACTGTTGCACCTTTTTGAAAAAAAAAAGTGTATACATTATGTATATGATAATAAACCATATTATCTAAGTATGACACCGAACACTGCATGGTTTTTAGCTGATATCTGAGTGCGAGAATCTGTATATTTCCAATAGATATGGGTATATTTTCTCCGTTTGTATATTTCTCATCTTCTTTTAGCATAATTCAATTATCACGTTTCGATTATTCTAGGTCAATTTCGAGGAAGTCACCATTCTCTTATCTGAGGAGTAATTAGTCGTCGAAAATGGCATTGTTTCTCAGCAATGTTTTGCATATTGATGAACCAATTAGCCCCTTTTCTACCAGGGACTTTGGACGAAGTCCCAGGCAATGAATTATTCTCTTGTTTGAGGCGTACTCACCATGGAAAATGACACTGTTTCTCCACGATGTAGTGCAGGTTGATGTGCTGATTAACTCCTTCTGTGTCAGGGATTTTAGACATCATGTACAACGCCATTGGGTCTGCTGTATATCAACTGCATTCAAATTACACAAAGTGTTAAAAGCTGTACTGGAGGAGAACTTACATACCTGCTTTGTAACCGCAAGAGACGCTTTCTGTTACATCCTTCCCTCTTTTACGAGAGTACTCTTTGTTTAGGATTGTATCAAATGGACAAAGATAATTCCTGCATTGCGTTCCTTCGTCTGTCTACACGTTGTAATAATGTATTGCGTTTTCATGTAACACACGCGCCTGATAAAGAAGACCTTAGTTCAAGCTCATGTCAGATGCAAAAGCAATGTAGAGCGCATTTCTGCCTTTTTTTCACGACTTTCATCTCCCACAAACGACAGAATTTCACTTCTAGTTCATTGACCATTGCTAGAAAGTACAGTGCTCGTGATAACAAAGTTAGGCTGAGACAACAGATATGCAAAGATAAAGATAGCACAGATAAATATACAGCACTGGCAATATTCCCTTCAACATATTATATTCAATCATATTCACCCATTTGATTGAATTCCCAAATTCCAGTTTATTTTCATCATCAACAAAAATATTCATTGATAATACATTTCTTTTATATATGATAATTGATTTTTGCCAAGTCCCATGCATTATGCGAAAGCGAGTTCGTACATCATAATATCTCGTAAACAAGTAGGAAAAAGGGCGAATTCTCCACCAAATCCAGATGACTGACTTGGGCTTTATCGAGTACTCATTTCTCTCGTAACTTGCAGACGAAATACGATATACCGCCTCTATTTTTCCTTCAATCTTTTTCTCCCTAAGTTTTGCGTCTAGATGCGTTACCATGGATACGCCTAAGTCTCGCGATTGACGTCATATTATGGTGTGCCGTGCCTAGATAACAAATTTTAAAGTTCGCCCATTTCTCGGAGGAAAAAAAAATGTAAATCATACGCTCGGATTCTCCCGAGTCGTGCGCCCCGAGTCGGTATCGTGCTAGTGGAGATGTTCACCCAGCGTAAGGTTTTCAACCCCACAAAAATTCATTGCAAATGAACAATATCCGCCCTAATCTAAATTCATGAAAAAAATGAGATTTACAATTGGAGTGATTTCCTTTGACAGGTGCACACCAGATCGAACATTGAATATTCATCTCATATATCACAAAGTGACATGCCATTTTTTCGTCCGTATATTTTTTTTATCTTCATCTCACATACGAAAATGTGTCCTCTGGGCCGAACTATGTCTCCGGTCAAAAAAAAAAAATCAAAACAAAACAAAGCAAAATCATAGCAAGAGTCATTCAACAAGATAAATGTATCATCGCAAAAAGTGATACGCATGTCAACATGCACAGTGATAATGGTTATTGCAATGCTGAGAATCGATAATGTGATATCTCCCCGTGTCATCTACGTTATCATTTTCTGAAGGATGACGTCCCAAACAGATAGCTTTTTTTTTCTCCGTATACATCACACTTTTCATAACAATTTCCTGCACAACGATTGAGGCTTGGGCAATCACCAGAGGATAATTGTTTCGCTGATGAATGTCTTTGAGCGAGTAAAAAAGAGTAATGGACGGTTCACTGACATTCAATTTTTGTGCATAATATAAACTTACGTCTAAAGCTCGCCGCACACTATACGACTCACGACTATACGACTGACAGACTTTGGATCTGAAATAAACAAGTGCTTTTATTCTGAGGCTATCGTGATTTATTTCGGATCCAAAGTCTGTCAGTCGTAAGGCTTAAGACAAAGATTATTTCTGATGACTTGAAAGGTTGTCTACAGATTACTTGGGGTATGTGTCAATTCAACGAAGGCAGGTAAGTTGGATTCTAAGCATCGAAATGCATTGGGTAGGCACAGAAGGATGGAAAAGCTTGCTTCTGGATCATTGGAAGAATAATATTGCTAAAATTGAATATATTGGTGAATTGGTTTAACATCTTGGGTCAAATGGCCAGGGGTTATTGCCTTGATGTGATTTCTTAAGATCCTTCTGACGAAATAATTCGTAGGGGGTCAAAATGCCATTGAATTCGTCTATGACTCAAGTCTCAGAAAAGGGATGTAGGTATATGTTTCACCTTCAAACGGCGTATCCAAGCGGTCTGCAAAGCTATAGGGGAATCTTCGAAGGCGCCAGACCTCTCCCCCACCCCCCCCCCCCCCCACCCCCGCTGGGTTTGAACAGAGTGTGCGACCATCCTAACAAAACTGGCGAGCTGCAGACAAAACCGGCGATTCCCTCAGGCACGTAATAACCAGCGCTGAGTCCACCTGCGCTGGTATTTGAAGAGTTGCTTTTATAGCCCCGGGCGCCACCGACATGGCCCAACTCTGGTGCTGTGACCTTATAAAGATCATTGGAGGAACATAATTTTGTCCTCCTGTGCAAACAACATAAAAAGACCTCATTTGGGAAGACGTTAGAGCCAGTCATTTGCATGTGTCATTAGGTTGGCTTCACTGATGCACAAGGGGAAAATAGCTTCTGGCTATTTCATTTCCCTGCTGTTTTCTCTCTCTTTTTCTGTCTCTCTTCTTGAATGTAATTTTTGACTGACAATCAAAGATCATCATCAATCTGGGTAAAAAAAAAAGTATGTCGACAACCTCGTAAACGTTTGAGATCACACGAAGTAAACGAGGTAGACTCTTTAACCGTTTGACTCGAACACGTCGAAGGGATTTCCAATGTGTTCGATATACACTTAGGTTTCCGTGGAGCTTTACCCTTTGTACACGCTATAGTGGTGGTTGCAATATTAGACGGCTGCGGTATACACCGCGGACGAACGTTCGATTTCATCCAGGTGGTTGTGTTTGTGTGTGTGTGCGTGTGGGTGTGTGTGTGTGTGTGTGCGTGTGCGTGTGTGCGTGTGCGTGCGTGCGTGTGCGTGTGTGTATGAGTGTGTTGTGTCTTATGATTATGTATTGAATGTAAGATCTGTATTTTCCTAGTCGTCCAGTTGACTACGCAATAGCGTGATATAGAGGCCACAACTCCCACTCATTTTCCAATTATAAATCGTTTTATGTTGCTCATAACAACGCCTCGCTCTTTCTGTCAAACATCTCTTGACCACCTACATGACGTGTTTATGTTTGAAGTCCTTGTTAATTGTATTGTACTCCTGATTTTTCTATATTGCACATCTCTTCAGTATCTTGACCTTGTGCTTCTGCTTTCTAACAAAACGTGCGTGGATTTATACAATTTTTAGACCTTTTTGGACAATGGATTACATGTAGGTTAACTTTATCAGAATCAATTTATAACAAGAACAGAACCGATGATTATGTAATTGTGGGTTATTTGTACTCATAGTCGATTGTATACTTGCTCTCTTTTGTGAATTGTAAGGCGATTAGAAACATTTTCGTCTTCAGCGCTATATAAATTGCCCATAATATCATTATCATTATTTATTATCATTATTTGCAGTTATATTATCCTAAGAATGTAGCTATATCACGTTCTTGTATTCAATTTTTTTTCATATACATTACATAGTCGAGGAGCGAGAAGGTATACATGTATGTTTACTAAAATTCGGATGTTAAATGTCATGCAAATTTCGCTCGAATTCACACGCACTATGGACACTGCATTCAGTCGAAAATATCCTGTAACTTACCATTGCTTACCAACTGCACAAACCAACGTGATTAACGAAAATGAATACACAAAGGAGGAAAACGTAGCTAACGTTTCTGCCATCTAGAAGCTGTTGCCTTTGGTTATATTACAACATGTTATAAAGTGTGTCAGATATCCGGTAAAAAAAAAAATCTTTAACTTTGATAGCGGAAGAAAAATATCCCTGCATCGAAGTGACGAATATCTAGCTCACGCCATTTTCGTCAAGCAATCTTGTGTGCAGGGATGTTCGGACTGATGCTCCCTCGATCTCGATGATCGTTTGGCGTCCGCTCGTATAGGCCGTGTCACCGCCAACGGTTCCTCGGGCACTGTTTTCTCGGTCGGTGCCTTCGCAAATTCCTGCTGCAAAATTCATCGCTTTTAATGACGAAGTTTCCGCGGACTGCGACGATTTTATATCCCCGCCATCAAACGTGACTGCATTGGAGTTTTGGACATTGAATAAGGTCACTGAGCGAGGAAAAAAATGGTCAGAGTGGGGGGGGGGGGGGAATTATGACCGGGAGAGAAATCTTATTAATCGAGCAACTTTGACATGGAGCTTGATGTGGTCATTTTTTTTGTTTTCCATTTTATTCTATGCCGATGTTCTCGGGAATAGACAGGGCAATTTTGGTAGAGCACAGACGAAGAAATGATATTTTATGGATGGCGTCGATGACCGACGAGGATAGAGGACATCAGCAAGCATGGCAACGTCCCTGTAGCCACGAGTGGGGGGGGGGGGGGGCTTGAAGAAGATGGAAAGACAAGAAGATGGGTACAGTAGGAGCGGGAAGAATTGGGAGAAGATATGATACGTGGAATGAGAGTAGACAACTATAGTTGGTTGTCTACGTATGCACAGATGAAGCGTTTACGTCGCGCCTTATCACATGAGAGAGAAGAGGAATATGGAATAATGACAGAGGGCATTGGAAGAGGCTAACAGTTGTCATGACGTCAGGCTATCTAATGCTGGCGAGGAAGAAAAAGAAAAGATATAAGACTGATATTCGTTGACTAGGAGGCAACGCTAAGAGTTTCCAATCTCACTTAAGGGGAGCTAAAGTGAGGATTATCCTACGGGGCATCTCACGAAGTCGGAATGAGGCCCTTTCTCATAGTATCTTATTCTGAGCAGGTACACCATAGGTGAGAAACCCCCCCCCCCCTCCATTCTTTGAAAGATGATGAAGCACTCCTGGATAACTTGTGACGTCATAGCGTGGGTTTCCTTGGAAACGCGTCCCTGGAAACTTAATCCCTTGCTTTCGACCCCGTAGCTATGAATAAAGACATCCATCCAAACGGGATTTTCTGCTGAGAACTGGCTCGAAGTTTGTTTGTCAGAATTGATTATGTTCCAAAACGAAAACGTATTATAATTTTCATTGCTCCTAGAATATCCATTTACTTTTCTGCGGATAACTTTAATGGACAATTTCCTCGACGAGATCATGATTTTATTCGCCTCTGACCAAATGTTAAGTTGAGCGATGTAATAAAGACGATGCCTGGGTGTGGTATAGCTCGTGTTGAACCGTTTTTGTTTCACACCTTGATTTTGTGATTGGGAATATACATATAGATAAAAAAAATCAATAGGAAAACTTTGACAAATTAATCACTACCATTCCTGCAGACAGCGTGGCTAAGGGCAAAGAAGCATGTAAGGGAGAGAAAAATTAAAGGAAAGGATGAGGGAGGACAAGGGGTAGCTATGGAAATTGAGGACAACGGAGAATAGGTAGAGGATGGAAGAGCACCTGTAAAGGCGTTTGTCGGAGGTCGTTTATGTCACGCAATAAGAACAATAAGACAAATAAGAGAGACATCCTTTCATAAGGAGAAGGAAGGAGACATGGAGATCATGGAAAGTTGGACCAACCACAGACGAGCTACTTCCTCGCATGATTTATTTGTCATCCAGCTTCGTTGATGCTGCGACCAAGGCATCCATTGACGATGACTAAGTGGAAAAAAAAAGAAGAAGAAGGAAATCTGCAAGGACTTCTGACATTATGTTAACCAAGGCGGCACAGTAGCATTGCGCCTAATGGGATTCGCAAAATAGCCTCCCCGCAGAGGAAGAACGGGCCACTATGGCAGTATATCAGAATACCGTATAGTTCCGCAACCTTTTATGTTATCTCCTGACTCCCCCCCCCCCTCCTCGCCTTATCTATCTTCCTCTCTCTCTCTCGATCCATCTATCTTATTTCTACGTCTGACTGGATTTCGAAAATTGGCTTTAAGAATCTCGAAGCCGGAGTGCTTAATTTCCCTAATGGGCTACTTGCGACGGAGGACCAAGGGCACGGGGAAAGAAAAGGGACGAGCGACAAAGAAGAAATGGGGGAAAAGTGGAAGCAGGGGTGTGGCGTGTAAAGTCTGGAGATGGAGGGAAGTGAAAAATGTCACATTGTAGATATAGATATCAATAGAGTGTAATTGTTGTTTTTAATGTGCGATGGCTTTGCAGTGGATGACCTATCCCCACCTACTCTTGAGCAAAAGTGTGAGTAGAAGCAATGTGCGAGTAGAGAGGGTTACCCAGGAGCTATCAATAGCTCCTTGGGGTTACATAAGCAAGGAGGTGGCCTTTTCCACCTCCCTGGTATAAGGAGGGTGACGAAGAAAGCCTCCTACACCTGCTCCCTTCGCATAGTTCTCATTTCCCGACAAAGAAACTATCCCGTGAATGCTTTTGCGTGTTCTTTGAACAGCTGTGGAGGACAATCAATGAAAATAAAAGAAAATGGCATATATAGAAGATTATATACATTGACAATTATCTAACAGGGATGTCATCATTCCCGGGTCATCATTAAGTTGTAAACATCATTCAATTGCGGACATCATTCAATTCTTAACAGCTAACGCTATCAGGTAATCATCCGTGATAATATTTTTTTTTTCCATCAGGTGTATTTTTTCGGCTGTTGATTGATTAGTGGCAGGAAAGGTCAAGTAACACTTTCTGATCTGTAAGCGTGGTTAAGACACTGAACGGGAAAAGTCTCGACGAGAAAAAAAAAAGAAGAAACTTTCCACGCGGGCTCCCGCCAAACATGGTCGGGCTTACTTCTTGTCGCGTCGAAAGCGCTGGTCCATTGAATTAACCCAAATTCGTCAGACGACGGGAAGTGTGAAATCGTATTTCCCGCCATCTGTTCCCCCGCTTTGGAAAAGGTCATCCTCATGGAATTCCGGGCCCCCGCCTCCTCGCCAAAACGTAGCAACGAGGCAATCCCGTCTTAAGAATTCCCACTGATGGTACCGCAGTCAAGGTTGACGCGCACAAAGCAGATTCGAAGTTCACCTGTCTCCGATGCCAGACGTGACTGCTCGTCTTCCACTTCTATAGCATTCGGATCTTTCCTCCATCTTTTAAGTTTGTTCCTTCCCAACATATTTTTCCTTTTCTTACCTGGTGATAGTGCAACTGTTCTGGCAACTCAAACACACCGCCAGTCTATTCGTAATATATACGGTTAAAATAATATTTCTATACTCCCTCTTTTTTTGAGAGTATGATTATTCACCATCGTAAAGATACAACAAAGAGCTTTGATGGATTTTCAGTGTAGTCTACTTTGCTTCACTTGCTGCCGTGAGATGTTTACCAAAGTTCCATTTTAAATGATTTATGGTTGCTTGACAGTAATACAGCTAATGTCAAACGATCCGATGATTGGGCGATCTAACGTGATCAAATGTATTAATTGGACCAGTCGAGCGAAAGAGAAACTGCGATTTTTCGCTGGAATGATTAGACCGTACTCACGCTAAACCTAAAATGATATGCATGAACGCGAAGAACATAAATCGACATATTAGTTACGATGAAAGAACTTCGTAGTTGTTGTGTAAACGTTTTTTTTTTCATTTCATATTTTCCAGGCGTGAGATGTGATCGCGTTCAGCATCATTCGTTGCAGTCATCTGTCGATATCGCTCCTTGTTGAAGAACGGATTTTGATAATGATCAAGACATCGCTCATACTTTATCTCTCTCGTTCTATCTATTCGTCTTCTATATCTATCTGTCTTTCTCTTTCTCTCTCCAACCCACTTTCCTTCATTTCCATTCAGTGTCTTTCTATCTCTTTCTCTCTCGTGCTTTCTCTCCCTCTCAGCCGAGGACGTCTGACGATATTGAGCGATTGTTTGCATAACATTTTCACTCCAAGTTCAGATCCTATTTTGCCTTTCATGAGATATCGCGGTCGCACGAGGACACGGAGAGAGTCAGGGGAAGGGTCTATGAAGGGGTTGGGGTGGGGGTAGTGGAGGGGGATGGGGGGAGAGGAAGGAGTCTCGTGCAGATGCAATTTTCCGTAAATTGATATCGGGTTGTCTTTACAATTGCCCTCTCCGCCGGCAAATATATGTCCGAAGTCGAGAATAAATATTTGAACGCAGCGGCGCACAATGCTGTCTGCTCCTTACATTATATCCAGCGGGCAACGCATACATATTTTTCTTCCTCTTCTGTAGATGTTGTTTTTGCCCCTATCCATTGTAAGGTGGCTGCAGACTGCGGAAATTCATAAGCGTTCGAAGGACAAACATATAGTTTGATATAACAGCATGGAATTGATTGTTTGATGAGAAGAGTATACCACAACATGAATGCCTCTTGGAGGCTGGAGGAAAATGTAGTCTGAAAAGAGTTA